>NC_073235.2:76545000-76845000 GCF_029281585.2 Gorilla gorilla gorilla
GCAGAGGGGTTCGGAAGCCAGGTTATTTTTCAAAGTCTAGCTCTCATGTTTAAAACCCTCTAATGGCTATTTCAGTTAGAGTAAAATCCCAGTTCTTTATCATACATGCAAGGTCCTGCCTGATCCCCCTCTCTCATTGTGCTTCAGGCTCTTTCCTGTCTCACAGCCTCTACGTTTGCTGGTCCTCCTGCCTGGGAGGCTCCCACCACACTTGCTTTGACGGCTGGATCATTTCCACTTAAGTCTTGGCTTAAATGAATTATCATTTAACTTAAATAAGTTATCAAATATGATGTAATAATTCTAGATGTATTTTTACATTGCTTTCAAATCTTCAGTTAAGAGAAAATTACATAACAAGATGTATAGGATGATCCAATTAATATGTAGAAGTATACATATTTGTAAATATATTGATAACTATTTAGAAGGATACATACCACTTAACTGAGGTTACCTCTGGGGTCACAATCTATTGTTCTGCAAGGTAGTTTTTCACAAAGCAGTGTGATTAAGAAATCTGTCTATGCCAGCTCATATAAGATGTACTTTATTCTATTTTTTTTTGAGATGGAGTCTTGCTTTGTCACCCAGGTTGGAGTGCAGTGGCGTGATCTCGACTCACTGGAACCTCCATCTCCTGGATTCATGCAATTATTCTGCCACAGCCTCCCGAGTAGCTGGGATGACAGGCATGCACCACCACACCTGGCTAATTTTTGTATTTTTAGTAGAGACAGGGTTTCACCATATTGGTCAGGCTGGTCTTGAACTCCTGACTTCAAGTGATCCACCCACCTCAGCCTCCCAAAGCGCTGGGATTACAGGTGTTAGCCACCACACCCAGCCAAGGATGTACTTTATTCTTTTAATGGCCGACAGTATTCTTTTGTATGGATGTATTACAGTTCATGTCACCATTTTCCTGTATTGATGCACATTTAAATAGTTTCCAATTGTTTTTGCTATTACAATTGAATCTTACTATAACTGATATGTATTTCAATTCTTTGGATCATAGAAAATAATTTACCTTCTCTTCTACAGGAGGCAGTTCTTTATTATAGTTTGAAATAATATTATAGTATGAAATAATATACCCTGTTCAATTGTGAAATGTGGTCATTCTAAGCATGAATGATTTTTTTGTGTGCACTTTATATATTGATATAATTTCTAGTCAACATCTTTAAAATTTTACTGAACATATGCACTTTATGAAGCCTCAATATTCTCATTTCTTTAGGATGAGTACTTCTTTATGATTTTTCTGGTACTAATAATTTGGAGAAGAGAGAGTAAGGTTAAAAAAAAAAGGAGAGAACCACAAGGATGTTTGTTTTCTCATCTCTACTTACCCTTAATCATTTACTTTTTTTAAAAAAAGAAACTGCTTCTGAGTGTACTAGGCAGGATTCAATGGGAAAATCACGAATTGCTGAAAATTTTCAAGCTTATTTGATCAAAACTGATGGAATCTTCATTGTACTCACCCAACCTTGTTTTATTCATTAAGGCCAATATGAATCATTCAATGCAAAGAATGCTATACTGTACTGGTTGTAAAATTATGGACAATCAATCTTTTTTTTTTTTTACAGAGGAAATAATTAGCTCTGCAATTTTGGTTAGGTAATTTATCTGTATCTGTACAAGAAAATGAATAATGGCAGAGAAAACCAGAGACGTATGCTGTAGCCAGATCATCAGCTGTTAAGCTGAGATGTTTGGACTTCCTGACTCTTTTTCTTTTTTTTCTTCGTTGTCCAAGACCCCCTAAAGCACTTCAGTAACACTGTGTTCAACAGAATTTTGTAGCTACTCTGAAAGTCTAATTCATAATTTTCTGTGAGAAAATTAATTCCAACTTACAAATAACTAATTTATAAATTAATTTTTGGCAGTTTATTATTTCACTACTGGTCATTGTGGTTAGTATTATTTGATCTAGCTATGTGACTTCAGGTAAGCCACTTAATCTTCTGCCTTCTCAGTAACTTCTTTCACAGTAGGTGAGTTAAGCAAGATACTCTCAAACGACATTTTCAGTCTGAAAGTTCAGTGATTTACCTGAAATCCTGACGTGTTATTAGCAAGATGTCAACACTTACCACTCAATACCCAAATTTCCTTTCAGAGTATTCTTTAGCAATGTTAAAAGATTAACATTTCTTCCTCAGGGTAGGTAAAGTAACAGAAAAACATGCTCCGTAATTTCCTTGTGTGTTATATATAAAGATTGGGCCTGTTAACGGTGCTTCCTTTTAGGTGACGTTAAAAAGAACTGTACGGGAATTGGCATTTCTTGAGCGGCTTATATCTGGAATTCTCCTCAGTCCTTTGATACTAGGCCATTTAATCCACACATTAGCGTTATCTTCATTATACATAGGAAGAATATAAGGCCGGAAGAGTTAACTCACACAAGATGACATCTAAGTGGCAGAAGTGGAATCTGATTCCAGATCTGATCAAAAGCTCTTTCCACTCTATAAAGCTGTGTTCATAACACAACAGGAGCTATAAACTCCAAATATAGTAGAGTGGAAACGAGTACAGAAAACGTGTCTACCTATTTGCTAGGGTAAAAAGCTAAGCTGTTACGATGGAAATATGGTAGCTCAAATACAGTAGCTTAAAGAACACTCAAATTCATTTTTCTTTTTCTTTCAAGTACCAGCCCCAAGGTAAGCAGCCAAGTTACTGGGTAGCTCTGCTCCCCACAGTCATTCAGGGACCCAAGTTGCCGCCATGCTGCTCCACTGTCCCCTGGGTGTTGTCCCCGTATGCATTATTAATGACATGTGCTCTTCCAGAGCATGTGAGGGGAGCATGCATCCAGGTGTGTAAGACCTATCTCTGGAATCAGCCTGCATCACTTTGTTCATATTCCACCGATGAGAACTTAGTCATGTGGCCTTCATCTGGCTGCAAGGAAGCCGGGAAACAGTCTACAGCAGGACAGCCACGCACCCCTCTGTACTCTACTCAAATTAGAAAGAGGAACGCGTTCTGGCAGACAACTAGCACCCCCTCAGACCTCCTCCAATATCCTTTCCTCAGCGTTAAATCAACATAGACAGGATGAAACAATCTGCAAATAACCCCCTTCAAACAGATAGGAGTTTATTACGATCCCAAACACAGTGTTTTATAAAACTGTATCAAGAGGACCAGGGAAATATGCTATCATGTAACTAAATGAAGATGTGACCTATTCCTTGTACCCTATGGCAACCAAAATGCGTTATCTCACCAGAAAAAAAAAAAGGCAATTTATAAGACCAGAGGAAGAAGAGTCAAAGAATAGGACATCTCACTGTTTGTCCATCTTTCCCAGGTTCTGTGGAAACAGAATGCACTGATTCACTGATGAGCTCCGTGGAGCTTCAAACACAGGTCACATACACGGGCACCTTATGAAGACTGCTTCCTACTTAGTTGCTTGCCAAAGTGTGAAAGCAACTCTATAATCCATAGTAAGAAAGAAGATACAGAAATGTTCCCCTGGAATGGCATTGAATAAGCCATTCTCTGATACAAGCAGCATACATTTAGAATGAAAGGAAGAAATGGATTGGAGAATCCCAACTCATATGACTGAGTTCCTTTCCTTTTTATTTTTTATTTTTTGTAGAGACAGGGTATTGCTATGTTGCCCAGGTTGGTCTCAAACTACTGGGCCTGCCTTGGCCTTCCAAAGTGCTGGGATTACAGGCATGAGGTAATGTGCCTGGCCAGTTCCTCTAAAGTTTCATTAAGAAGTCTGTTGGTCATTCTAGAGCTGGTGGAAGTCTGTGATGCTGATTAGGCAAATCGTTATCTCCTATTCTCATGTTTCTTTAGAAGAAATACCCATAATTTAGTATTTGTGCTCATGTTTTCATTGTGACCTTACAGAGAAAGAATAATAAACTGACTTGTTGATTAAGTAGACAGAAGTATCCTCAATCGGGGATACTTTAGATCCATTTAGAGAGAGATCCTGGCAGTGATTTCCTAAAGAACATTTATGTTGCTCTCTTCTAATTTTATAAAGCAACATTCTATAGTTTTGTCTCTTGAGTGGACACAAGAAGCAAGCACCTCAAACAAGTTAAAAGAATTGCTAACATTTATTGAGCACTTACTAGGTACTAAGCAGCTTTAGCCTTTTCCATGTATACATAAGTTAATTTAACCCTCACAAAAACCCCATGAGGGTGGTCCTATTATCCCCATTTTACAGGCGAGGAAACAGATTCCGAGTGGTTAAGTAGCTTGTATAACTAAGGTCATACAACTAGGAAGTGGTACAGTCAGGTACAGATCCTGGCCTCCTGACTCCTGAGGATGGGCCTTAACCAGCATCTGTTACTGATATATCAGGAACATCTACTGTAAGTGAAGAACTTGCCATTCTAATTTATAAATTAGGCTCTTAGATGTTTGGAAAGTGTTATAACACAGCATTGCTGAGCTGAAGAAAATCAGTTTCTAGACCTGCAGGGCCAAAGAGCAGATTAGATGTGTGGTTTGAGAACTCTGTGAAGTGCTTGCTGCCTAGGTGGTCACGTGAGTCCCTTTTTTGTATTTCCTAATTGCAACACAAGGCTTTTCACTGAAGCACTAATTTACAAGTGGTTTGGGAAATTCATAGACCATGAAGGTGATTCAAGAACGGTCAGTTTTTATAAGGGGCCCAAAACCAGTTAGGAGACAAAAAAGTCACTCAAAAGTCAAACCCAGCTCTTTTATTTTATCACCACAGTGTATTTTACAAGCTTAAAATAAGTTGAAATGAATTTTCCCAGCTAAAGTAGTTTGCCATTAGGAACAACCAACATTTCTCAAGTCTCTTGTAAAATAAAAAGAGCATCAAGTGAATTTAAGTAGACTAATCAGAACAATAGAAGAGGCAGGAGGAGGAGATACTGTCTCTGACTCTCTGAATGAAAGGAGACGGGGTTTACAAAGGAGCTTTGGAAATATTATACACAGAAAACTAGAGACAAACATCAAACTGGAATTCTAATATAGGAATATTGATGAATCATGAGTAAGGGGACTTATTCCACCAATGAAACTGGCAAGTTATAAGTGAACAGAGGCTTCACTCATAACTAAGTTAGCGACAAAAACTATTTGTGCTTCCTTGGGAGATCTGGCTCTGCTCTGAGCCATATGCAAAATGCATGTTATGAAGATAACATGATAAAACACAACTAAATGCTGTCACAAACTTTCTTCAAGCTTTGGGCACAAGCCTTCTCAAGTTTCTCTCTCTCTTTGAGACAGGGTCTCATTCTATTGCCCAGGCTGGAGTGCAGTGGCATGATCATGGCTCACAGTAGCCTCCACCTCCCAGGCTCAAGCGATCGATCAATCCTCCCATCTCAGCCTCCTAAGTAGCTGGGACTACAGGTGTGTGCCATGATGCCCAGCTAATTTTTGTATATATGTATTTTTTTATGTAGAGATGATGTTTCATGATGTTGCACAGGCTGGTCTCAAACTCCTGTGCTCAAGTGATCCTCACACCTCGGCCTCCCAAAGTGTTGGGATTACAGGTGTGAGCCACCACGCCGGGCCTCAAATCTCTTTTAACCATAAATTTGATTAAGATGGAGCTGCAGATACATGCAAAAATATTTACATAACATCCTAAAATATATTAACTTTATCAATATTAAAGGAGGGAAAACGTTTAGATATAGGCATATATGTGATTATATGTAACAGTTCTTGGAATTCTCGACTTTCAGAGAAAATGAAATTTTGTATATGTACATACAATGTTGTAGAACTTCTAACCAAATTAAACATTTTTAACATTTATTTTCAGCCCCTAATGAATGCAGTTACCTCAAAACTAACTCCTTTCTTTTATTAATGGTTCTGTTGCACAATGTGCAATTTACCACATTAGAAGCTAGACAAAGTAAAATTACATGATCCTAATGTCTTTTTACTGATTTCAAACTTCTTTAAGAAGTCCATGCAATTTACTTTGGAGAAGACCCAAAAGCAAGATATTTGATTCTTTCTTATACTGCTGAAATCCCTAACAATCCACTAATCTACACATTACTCCAATACAGAAACAGATATAACAAGGATTTTTCACAGCAAACTTGGTCAGCTATACATGTAGCCTAGTTTTATTTGTTTTACTTAGTTCTTTTTAAAAACCCTTCATTAGTTTTATTCTTATTTCTCTGCTGTAGTTTATTCATTTTTATGTTAGCAAAAGAAGATCACTATTTGATACTAAAAAAATACTCACTGGAGAACTTCTAAATTATATTCACAACTCAATCTCATCCTCTTTAAATATCTTAAGTATAGCCAAATCTTTAAAAAATCACCCCTTTTCTTGCCTCTAGTGCTACATTTGGTAACTTTCCATTTTAAGTTTGTGTGTGTTCTAATACTTCTGCATCATTAAAGTCCCAAACGATACAGTAGAGGCAAAGGCTGGCTGGGTATGAATCTGCATTCCATGGAAATGGTCCTGTGATCACAGAAGAGCACAAAAGGGCAGAGGACAAGGACAAGGAAGGGAGGTCTCACTGGAATGGAAACATGGGAAAGAAAGGGAGGCTCAGGGCCGAGAGAGCTTTCAGGCCATCATCACAAGAGAAGGCTAAGTGGCAAAGGGTCTCCAAATTACCAATTTGTTCTAGTCTTTCTTTTGGAATTTTCTGCTACAAAGTTAAGAAGTGCTTAACTTACCCATACTACCACTTCGACTGCTCTCAAATATCTGAAAAGTAAGAATGAAAGAATTTTTAAAATTTTCAAAGTCTGATCTTAGTATTTCAAAATCAGTGTAGGAACTTTTATACACATTGCTGAATTGAAACAAAACGTAACCCACCAGACATCAATGGGTCAGTTTTTACAATTTAATAATTTCAAAGGAAAGATTAAAAGTGAACCTCTTTTCAATATGGTCAGAACAACAATAACAAACAAAATTCTTTAATTTTTGAAACAGAATTTTCTTCTTTGTGGTCAGAGTCACCTATCTCATATCCCTCATAATATCATTGCTATCATCTTTCAATAAATGTTGATCTATAAATTAATTAACTTTTTTAAGACAAATCCCTGGTATACTATTCTTCTGATTCCCATGAAAGACTTACTTTTAAGATACAATTGCAGCTGCCCCACACTGCCAGTTACTGTGTCATACACACGCCTTAAAATTCTGTAATCAGCAACCACCAGGTGCCGTATCACATTCAGCACACCACAGTCAGTCAATACAGACATCCCCAAACACACCAAGGCTGGTTTTGTCAAATGTTTTATTGAGGGTAGACATCTGGAGTACTGTAAAACATGCATTATCTGTAGATTCAAAAAGGAGCAAGCCACATTGTCCTCACTGTCAAATGTGTCAGGCTTGGCATACATGATGGAGATTAATGAAGTATCATGAGAGTAATATGGTTCCTGAAAAGCTTCTACAATTTGGAGTAGGGTCTTAATCACGTGAAAAGCAAAGCTGTTCACATTTAGTGAACTTGCATTTCATGGAGGGGGGGGGGTACACAGTATTTTAATTTTAAAACAAATAAAAATAATTTGTTTGTCAAAGATTCCCATCTCCCCAACTTTATTTGTCGCATTGGTTTTCAGAAATTTTAATTTTTTAAAAATCAGATGCCTTTTGGAAGTTGTATGTTTATCTGAGCAATAACTAAATTTTATTTCTTTTTCGGTTGTTGAGGTGTGTTAAATTTGAAGAAGATAATATCTCCATCTTCAACAATATAATTTCTGCCTTGTTGTCTGTACTTTCCAGCAGCCTGCAAACAGAAAATATAGAGGAAATGGGTTATTAGTTTACAACTAAATACCTGGGGTAAATGGTGGCAGCAGATATAAAAAGTATTATACTACTTGGGTGATATAAAAAAAGAAAAAATGAAATATAGGAAGGCATACAAGTTCAAAACTAGACTTGGAGAGAAGCAAAGTATTCTTGATTTGGGCAGAACTAGATTTTCCATATATACATAATCATAATGTATTCTCCACTAAATTGTTGGTACATAAATGTAATTATACCAATATCATTAAGTTTCATTACACGCTGTTTATGGTACATTTCTGATGTGTCTGCAAACATCCAGCAAGTCACTGTAACAAAACAGATCAAACCAGGCAGAAAGAAAAAGACTATATAACTAGTTAAAAGCTGCTTTATTTGCTTAAAGAAATCCTTTGGTGACACTGGTGATGCCAAAAATATAGTTGGTGTAAGGAAAATTATGATCAGTTGTTGTGTAAGATTCTGAACTACTTCCTTGTAGTTTTTAAAATTTAGTCTTGACAATGTGTATACATAGAAGTATGTACTAGAATTCATCATATGGTTTCCTGACTAATGGCCCTAGTTACAAGGAGACTCTAACAGGTTGCAGTTGCAAAGACAGATATTTCTTCCACTTGTAAATTAGTCAGCAAAGCAACTGATTCCACCTGCTGGTATGCAGATCCAGACATGCAATCTGCTGGTAATTTCAATAGAAGCAAGCAGCAGTTCCAGAAAACCAGGTTTAGTCCATGGCATGAACTTTACTTTACCATAAGTAAAACAGGCTCTGCAGCACCCACACTTAACACTGCACACAGCTGACATGGTCTCACATGACCCCAACCATCGACTCCTCAACAATAAGGACTTGAGGATCTTTTGGGGGAAATTCTCAAAAGTTTTTCCCTTCTGTTAGAATGTATTGAGAAGAAACCTTTGCCCAACAGGATTAGTGCTTCTCTTTGAAGATATTGATAAGAATGTTCAAAGCCAAGTGAAATTATACTAATCTGTAACAAAAACACTAATAAAGATCATACATCTGAGGGTAAAATCAACAAACCAGATTGCAGAGCCCTAGTAAGCATATTTTCAATTATCTAGACCACATATAAAACTGTCCTGATTTTAACAGAATATAAATATATGAAGAATATATAAAGCTTATTTCTAAAAAGCCAACGTAACGTACCCTACAATTAAAGGCATATGTGTGTGTATATATATATTTATATTTATATATATATTTCATATATGACACATATGTGTGTATATATATATAAAAATACATATTTTCACGTTTTTATAAAGACATGCAATGTATTGAAGGCCATAAGCTACTTATTTCTAGAATCTATAGCCCACTGTTATAAAACTATATAGACAATATAAATCAAGTACATATTGACATGACATATTAATGTAACTTTATATACTTTGCTACCACTCAAGTTTACTATTAATTAAAAGTGACAGTGTTCCTTTAAATTCTCTAGAGACCATTTAATCCATTTCCACTGCTATCAGAAACACTGGTTGAAAAAAAAATCAATACCCATTTGTGAATCTTGAGTATGTATTAAACAAGACACGTCTAACCAGTTCATTTGCACTTGAAAGCAGCCATCTGTAGAAGCCAGCTTTGCCTAAGCAGATATGATTGCTAATAATGTGATATCCCTGTAGACTACAAAGCCCACACAGAGCTATTCAGTATATAGTTCACAGCACTGGCATTAAATTAGTTATGCTGCACTGGTGTTAGAAATACATATACATACATACATACATACATACATACACGTATACACAATTTTGCTCTCAAATCTAAAACCTACTTGATAATCTGCAAGTAAACATTTGTTGCATAAAGGAGCAGAGAGCAATTCCTAAATGCTTCATTTTACTTGGACTTCAAATTTTGAAATATTAGTTTTGGAGGTTAAAACAATGTAAAATATTTAATGGTATCCTAGGTGAAAATGTCAGAGTCAACCTTTTCTAATTTATAGTATAAAAGCTGCCAGTTAGTGGTAAATAGTCTTACAAGCAGGAAATATTATTTTATTGGATATTATAAAGTTTCTCTCAATTGTTAAAGGAAATATTTACAATTCATCTATCAAGCTTATTACAACATAGATCTACTAAGGATTGGTAAACAGGCTTACCATTTTAAGAGTATAAAAAAAGAAGCATCTGATCTCTGAATTCTAGTAATAGAAAACATCCTCATTTTTATCTTCCTTATGAAAAATAGATATGCCAACATGATGTAGCATGTTGACAAATAATCTGAGATTTTTGTTCGTCTAATTAGTATTCCTGACAAAGTTCAATCTCAGTATTTTTGCACACCTACCTATATCTATACAGATGCCACCATCGAAAAATTAACAACTGTGTTTACTTGTAAACTGTTATTCCTTCCACTCTTTCAAAAAAAAAACAAAATGGTTCTCATTCAACATTGAACCAATTATACCAAGATTTTCCCCCTCCTCTTCCTGGTGTTCCAACAGTTCTATTAAAGTCCTGCTGTTCAGTATGACCTTTCCAATGATACCAATGAAAATAAAGTAAACCTGAAATAAACTTTTTTGTATTCCTTTCAACTTATGAAATAGTAAACACAAGAATCTTCTTTAAATTCTATAACATTTACTATAGTAGTCTTCAAATATTAAATTAAATTAAAGAACCTTCCTACAATGTCAGTTTAACCAGCTAATCTATCTATATTAGAGATTGCTAGATTTCTCTAAGTAACATCTAATAAATCAAACAAAATTAATTTTGCAACAGAATTTACATTTAAAAAGTCATCTACTACTCATGTATAAAACTGCTTCACTATTAGTGTCTGCAAACCAAATTATCCTTATTAGCTAAAATAAAGCACAATTTTGGACCTGCCCTCTAGTGTTGAGAAAGCAAATCAAATCCCCAAGTATCTTTAAACAACAAACAAGTAAAACCATGAAGTTTTAGAAAGAACAGCTTTTATTTAACTTTCTATCTCTATTCTTGAAGTAATTATAAGCATATATATTATACTTCAGATATTCAAATGTAATAAGTACAATTTTTCATTGGCCATGAGTGAACAAATTCTTCGAAATTATTTACAATTACTTAAACCTAATTTATTTTATTTTCAATTATAGAAAAAAACTCCACAAAACTACTGAGAATTCACACATTTTTAAAATGATCTAAAAGTATGTAAACATCTATAGCTCTTAAGTCAGTTGATAGTAACACTAAACGCTGATCATCTTATTACTTTATTTTAGACTACACTCAGTTTAAAAGATAATTATCATTCATTTTTATCATGAATAACTTCGCATCCATCAGTGGAAACATTGTGAAATACAAAAATAAAAACAATTCTTTACCTTGACTGCATTTTCAGAACCTTCCTCTTTAAAATCTTCGTATTTCATTACTTCAGCCATAATGAATCCCTTTTCAAAATCTGTGTGAATCTTTCCTGCAGCCTGAGGAGCCTTAGTCCCTTTCTTTGAAAAGAAAGACCAGAGAAAACTAATTGCATTTAAGATGATTGATTGTGAGCATAGAGTTTCTTTTCTCTGATCTGCAGTTGGGCTCAACTAGAACTTAGTTTAATATCTGTTAAGATGTCAGGTATATAATTAGTACATTTTCAACACTGGGTAGTATCTGTGCAGCAGATTTAGCATAGATCAGTAGATATTAAAGAAGCGTAGCTTTGTTTTTCCCAACAGTCATCCACTGTTTTATTGATTTAGAAGCAGTGGTCTGGTTTTGGTGTAGGTTTCATTTCGATTTTCTATTCCTCACAGTGGAAAAAAAATAGATTTTTAAGTAACTTTCAAGCTGAATTATCAAAGGTTTTAAAAAGATAAAAAGCTCTCAAAATTTCAGCTCATCTAAAGAACATATAAAAATCAATATACAAAGGGACATTTTAAAGGCATTTCCAACAAATCATGTTGGAAATCTACATTCAGCAAATAATTGTGAAACTCTCAAAAAATTTTGATAATAAAATTTTTGAACATTTTGCATAATATTCCCTGCCTCTAACCGTCATGAAGGAAATTCAAGTTGATATAGGGAGAGAAATGTCTTATAATTACCCCATATGTTATATTACAAGGATATATATTCCACACACACATAACCATGGAAAGAAATTTGAGAAATAACGGTGACCTAAAGGCTGCTTAATAAAGCATGTTAAAGTGATAAGGAGTCTGACACTAGAAAGCACAGTTTTTACAATAAAAGATGTATTGGGTTAATATAGCTACTCACTGATGCTTACCTGACTAAATATCTTAGCACATTAAATCATGGATACTTACAATCAGTCTTAAGATAAACCAGCTTTCACATTTTCAAGCCCAGAACATGCTATGTTTCCTACCTCCACATACTTAAGTTAGAAAGTTTTAAGGCTTTAAAATACATCTTTAAAATATATAGTAAAAATAAATCCTGGCAATTTGTTTACCAACTTGGATTTGCTTTGACATTATTTTTAAAATCTATATAAAAGGACCTTGGTTAGAAGTCAATCAAACATTTTTTTACAAAGGGGAGAGGAGATAAAAGAAAAGTAAATCTCACATTCACACAAGGCATTTAACATTATGTTAACTGCCTCCATGTTTCTATCCATATTAAATCAAAATACATGTAACAATAAATTACAGTAGTCACTGAAAACAGGAATCAAAGCACCACTAAAATTTATCGTGTAGCATATATTTAAAAAGCATAATAAAAGACTGAATAAGACACTATTTCTAAAAGTTCTGGTATTATTTTTATATTCTGTAACATACTATTTAGGATCACATATATTTCAAAATATTTTTCAATAGTAACTACTATGTTACAATATATTTAAATTTAAAAGCAAACCATTACAGTTCAGTTTCTATTGTCCTCTGGGAATAAATTAGTCATTCTCTCTGTCGTATTCAGTATACATCAATTTTTAAAATACATATCACATTTTTAAAGAAGTAAGACTGAACATATAACACTGAAAATAAACATTACTTCTATGAATTCAAATTTAAAAAGGCATGAATTATTACACGTTGAGTTTAGCTTTTTGAGCCCAACTGTGTATCTATGAAGAGCATAATGATGTCATATTGCCTTTATTGCTGAAAATGTAATCCGAGCAAAGCAAAGGAGGAAAGAACCACCCGCAACCCAAACAAACTTAGCGAATACAAAATGAAAAGCAACATCAATTTCACTGCAGACAAACCCAGTCACACAGATTAAGCAAGCACAATACTGGTGCGTCTTATCTCTGACCACAGGAGGAGGGTAGACAGATTCTACAGGATGAAGAAATTCAGACTATGTAATAGGCAGAATCAATTGTTACCTGCCTCAATCAATGCCGCTCCACTTTCACTGTTCAGCAGCTCACAAATAATTAAAGTTATCCTGGACAAAAACCTCATCTGTAATGACTAGCTAACCGCCACCATGACAAACTTCAAAGTCAGTGATATCAATCTGAATTCAATAGTGTGGAACTGGATATAGCTGATGAATAAGTATGAATCTTACCCTGATGGTCCATGCACGCACTTCATCTGGGCCTGCAGTGAAAAAGTATTCTAGCTGGAGTGCTGCAAACCCAGCCTTAATGATCTTTGGCAAAGCACTGAAATCAAATGAAACAAATTCACCCAACACATAAGTTGATTGTGCCAGAAATTGGTATAGAGCTAAAATTATTCATTTCAAGCAGAAAATGTTAAAGATAGTAGTAAATGACCATTCATCTTTCAGAATACACTTGAAGGGTTCGGAAAGCAAGTAACTGTTTTTAAAAACCTCTCTTCTAAAATTGGTTTTAATTGTATTAGCCTGAAGATATTATTTTGAATTGTTTGCTATTTAAAAAAAGAAAAATTATGACTATTTTCATCCAAAATTAATTATTTCCAGGACCTGGGCCACAAAAGCAAAATTATTTGATTGAAATCTGATATTTAAACAATATATTACTGTTACTCAGAAAAAATTATGGCAACTGATTCACCCTTTCCCCTCCCCCACTGAACATGACGAAAGAGTTTTGGCGATCATTCCTTCTCAAAAATATACATAACTAATACCTATGTTATAATTAAAACACTGTACGGAGATGACAGATGACAGTTAAAAACTTAATTTAAAATAAATCTTTTCACTCTGTCTCATGGTAAAGAAAGGAGAAGATTCCCTCTTTATAATGGTAATTACTCTGTCATTTATTATTCTATCAGCGCAAGCAATTAAATTACTGCAAGGAAATAGTTGATAATAAAGTGTAGGGAAAATGAATGCTAATTAACCTTTGTGTCATGTTCGCTTCCAGATACTTCTGTCTCTCCTCAGCACTCAATTCTTGCAACTTGAGTTCCAAGGCCCCACTAAAAGGAATGACCAAAGCACCTGGGTCATACTTGTCCACCCACTCTTTAATTTTTATCAACCTGTAGACAAAAAAGGGCACAACATTATCTTGTAGTGCATGCATGACTGTACCACATTCATTATTATCAAGTAGCACATACATATTCATAAGAATTGCACGGTTTTATGATGCCATCTTTTTGTGTATAGCTTTCCAAGGTCAAGGCATTAACAGGCAGCAACTGCTTCAGGTATATGCCATAATATTTTACTGTAACCTAGTTTTACTTTAGCACATTATCTATGGAAACTATTATACAAATATTTAAAAACTTTTTTTAGTTACACTAAAATTGTTCAGCATTAACACCTGTACCCTTGAATAAAGCTTCCATTTTATAATTTTTTGTTTTCCTTACTTTACAAAGTAAATTTTTAAAAGGAGAAGACATAAAGTTCTGTTTGTACAGGAATCATACCTAAAAATACCAGCTAATTCTGAAGAGCCCTTCACAAATAAATAATTTGTTCCACCCAGATATCTATATGCCTGGTTTAGTTCCTTCATGGACTAACAGAACTCACAGTGGTCACTGGTTTTGAGGAAGATTTTTGCTAGCCAGAACAAGCACGTGCAGAAATACAGATTTACAAATATAGTTGATCACGTACGCAGCTCTATGAACCTGACTTTTGTGAGAACAAGAATAATAGAACTGCAGAGGAAAGAAATTCCTTTAATCACAAAGGATTTGGAAAGCCAAATCAGTTAGGAAACTGATCCTAGTTGTTACCTGAAAAGACATTATTGAGTCATTTTTTTTCCTTCCAAAGCATGGAGTATTTGGCAAAGTAGTAATTAGAACATAAATGAAATAAGTGTAGTGAATATATTAATTAGGTTCAGAGCCTAACACTTTCCTAGCTTTTTATTACTGGGCAGGTTACTGAACGTTTCTAAGCCTCAGTTTCCTCACTTGTAAAAATAGAGATAATAATAGTACATATTATATTGTAAGGAACCTAGAAAAGCCTGCAAATAGTAAAGAATTAACAGCAGTTACTATTATTAATTTTCCTTCTCAGATAATGATAGCATACATTCCTATGAATCTGGAACTGAGTTTAGTGTGAGACTATATATTCCATTAAAATTTTTATAAAATTATGCTATAGGCTTACATAATTCCACTAGCCTGCTATATTTAGACAAAGGTTTTAATAGTTATTATGGCAAAATGCTGTGGCAGAAGTCCTTTAAATAATTAATGTAAATGCCACTTTAGGGGAAAAGAAAAACAAGAACTAAGTCACAAATCCATCAATGGCAGGGAAGCAGAGTTATTAGAAAATTAAGACTATGGCCCATTGAGCAGGATTTAGGATGGGAGAAAGGAATGAAAAACAATCACACAAGAGTTTGTATATGTTTGTTATACAAAGGTAACTACTTATTTAATATGTTATTTGTGGTTTTCAATCTTCATAATAGTATTTTTTCTTTTGTTCATATCCCAAAAAATGGACCAAGTCCTACGATTTATGTTGCCTTTAAAATAAAATTCAAACTAGATGTTTTCTTATCCAAAATTAAGAAGGACAGGTTAAAAAAAAGGTGGGGGGACTGAAATTGGTGCTTCCGTCTCCGTTAACATTATGGTATTCTAAGTTACTTCACAGACTTACACTATTCAAACAAAAGTCTATATTCAAATGTTATCATCAATGGTTTAGTAACATACTTTTATTATACAAGTTAAAATCAAATATGTAATTTTAAAAAAGCAGATCACATGCCAAATAGATTCAATGAAAGTGAAATAAAACAAGCCCATGTAAAAGGAGAATATAAAAATATCATACACACTTTATTTCATAAATATGGTCAACAGAACTAATAAAACTAGAACTGTTATGAAACAACAAGATAAGAAATAATTACTTTAGCTAACACATCAATTCAGAATAACAATAGTCCTACCCTGTCATTTTAACAGCCTTTCCTGCAGAGTTCTCAGAGGGATTATTTGCATTCCTCAGGTGTTCTATTGTACAATTCAAATGAATAAAGACTTACAAATCATTCCTCTACCGCCAATGTGAGACTTTGATCTGGTGAATACACTATTGTACCTTAACTATAATTGGCAAAAAACCTGACAGTGTAGAGCATCACAAGCTTAATAACAAAGGAGAATATCTCAAAGTGTTGACAGATGATCTTCATAATGCAGAAGCAGAGCTGGTACATTTTAGCAGTAAATGAGCACTGAGGTCTAAAGGTCTCTAAAGTGACTGACATCAGACCTGCTACAGCCTCACTAAAAGAAAAAGGTACCGTAGCACTCTCCCGTAAAGTGAGTTAGGCTCTTTGCCTGCCAGCTTCACTTTTGTGACTTTCACTGTCATAGAAAACACAGGGAAGATGAAAAGTGAGTGAGGTTCTTTGGCTGTCTGCTTTACTTTTGTGACTTTTACTATCAAACAAAAGTGGGAAATGTCCCAAAGTGATTTTTAATTACATCTATGAAATAAACCTAGGGTAATTAAAAATATTATTTGATTTCAAGATTACAGACTGAAATTATGTGGTGTATCTGTTAGGTCTGATGGTTACAAAAGTGTGATAATGAGGCCAAGATCACAAGTCTGAACCCCATGGGGACCAGTTACCTTTTGCAGAAAAATGTCTATTCTCTTGCTACAAACCATACCCCAAACTATAGCTAGTCATCTCAAAAATGTGTGCTATTGGCACGAGGGATATAGAAAATTAAAGTTGAGCTCAGTACCACTACTAGAAAAACAATTCCAAGCCATTCTGTCGAAGTGCCTGAATAATAATCTCTATGTACAAATGTTAGCAAATGTCTAAAGAAAGTCATCCAGTTGCTAGTGATCAAAATAATAATGATATTGTCAAAGAATATCAAATTATATGGTGGGTGGGAGGAGAAGGAACAGTAAAGACAGTAGACCCCTAAAGAGTTAAACTGTAAAGCCTTTCATAGACTTCATTTTGCAAATCTGTCTTGAGCAGATTACTGCAAAGGGATCCATCCTTCCTCATAAGCAGCCAAAGACACATTTGATTTCCTCAGTCTTAGGAGTAACAAATGGAAAGTGGAAATGCCATTAGTTGTATTTTTCTCCCCGGTAGTGATTCCACAGCAAGGGGACAAAGAAAGGACAACTAGTTTTAAGATAAAAAGGATGATACTTTGAGATACACTGGCAGGTTGTGGTCTACAATAGGAGTCCTCAACCCCTGGACTGTGGACTGGTACCAGGCCATGGCCTGTTAGGAATCAGGCTGCACAGCAGGAGGTGAGTGGGGAACGAGCATCACCACTTGAGCCCCGCCTCCTGTCAGATCAGCGGCAGCATTAGACTCTCATAGAAGCCCAAACCCTATTGTGAATTGCACGTGCAAGGGATCTAGGTTGTGCGCTCCTTACGAGAATCTAATGCCTGATGATCTGAGGTGGAACACTTTCATCCCGAAACCACACCCCCATCACCCACCCATGGAAAAATTGTCTTCCATGAAACCAGTCCCTGGTGCCAACAAGGTCGGGGACCGCTTGTCTACAGATTCTTCGGCAGAATGAGACCATTAGTATTAAATTAATATCAAATTTCCAAAAGATCGTGTCTCAAATTTACTTTTAGCCTTGTAATCTGACTTTCTTAGCCAGTCTTAAAATTCCAGATCCCAAAATTTGATTTTCCCAGGGTTAGTTTACATTGTTTATATTTCTTTTCCCAGATATGAATTTTATTACTAAACATTCTATTTGTTTCTTCCAAATCTACTTGCTTTAATTGGGTAATATTTTAAACTTGTTTAATAAGTTCTTTGTCCCTTTCAACATTAATTTGCAAGTTCTTTTCAGACTGCTTTGACTTATAGTTTCTTGAGTATAACTCCCCTCTCAAATCCCCCTGTCCCCATTTGTCATCTGCTAATGATCTTTCAGGACAGTTGGTTCCTGCATATGGGCTATATTTGTGTATGTGTGGTCATTTTGGCAGCTGCAGATATGTACTAAGGGAGTCTGGTGGTCCCCAGGATTGAGATGTATCTATGGGGTAGTCTTGTGGTTACTTCTAGGGAGAGATCTACGGAGGGTCCTGGGATCCAGGGAAGTTTTATTAATGTTTTTAGGCTTAGTGTTTCTGCACTAGGTTATGGGTAATGCTTCTTACAGTGCAGTCTCAGTTTCTAATTTCCTGAGAATAACAGTTTCCTCCCTTGTTTGGAAGCAGGGAGGGGTATTTTTCTAGTATCTGGTCATGGAAATGACAGCTTCTTCTGGGCTTTATGAGTGGGCCTCGCTCTAGTTATCTACAGCCTGGAAACTGTTCCTTGACTCTTATTCCTATATGGACACTAAAGCCTCTAAACCACATACGGTAGCCCCCATTTTTCCGATGGGGATATGTTTCAAGATCCTCAGTGGATGCCTAAACCCTCGGACAGTACCAAACCCTATATATACTATGTTTTTTCCTGAAGCTGAAAACTTTCCACCTTTTCACTTAAAGGAAGCACTTTATGGCTTCTCTTTGGCATATCCAAATTGCCAGTATCATACACTTAATAATGCCTTTGGGGCCATTATTAAGTAAATTAAGGGATGCTTGAACACAAGCACCATGATACCTTGACAGTCTGGATAACCAAGACGGCTACTAAGTGACTAATGGGCAGGTCGCATCCACAGTGGATACGCCGGACAAAGGTACAGTTCACATTCGGGGGTGGTGGTTCAGGATTTCATCAAACTACTCAGAGCGGTGTGTAATTTAACACTTAGAAATTGTTTATTTTTGCCCATTTAGTATTTTCAGACTGTGGTTGACAGCGGGAACTGAAACAGCAGAAAGCAAAACTGCAGATAAGGGGGAGCTGCTATATTAGCTCCGTTTTCTCTGAAGGCCAGGCACTGTCAACTTCATTCTCTACTGTTACTGAGTTTCGTTCTTGTTTTTGGCACCTAGAGAGTCCTTTTCTTGCTTTCAAGTCCTATTGTATATTCTTTTTTTTTTTGAGACAAAGTCTCGCTCTGTCGCCAGGCTGGAGTGCAGTGGTGTGATCTCGGCTCACTGCAACCTCTGCCTCCCAGGTTCAAGTGATTCTCCTACCTCAGCCTCCCGAGTAGCTGGGATTACAGGTGCCCGCCACCATACCCAGACAATTTTTGTATTTTAGTAGAGATGGGGTTTCACCATGTTGGCCAAGAGGGTCTCGGTCTCTTGACCTCAGGTGATCCACCCGCCTCGGCCTCCCAAAGTGCTGGGATTGCAGGCGTGAGCCACTGCGCTCGGCCCCTATTGTATATTCTAAAACTACCACACCATCATCAATACCAATTTTTTCTGATTATTGTTTCTGGTGTTTCTATGTATTAGGAACAAGAAGGAAGGAAGCTTCCTGTATTGGCCCAGTTCACCATCTTAACAGGAAGCACTTCATACTACAGTTAAATGTCCATTCTATAACGTTCTAATACAATAGCTTTCAAACTTTCTTTTGACCACACCCCCCTAGTAAAAAATAGATTTTACACTTTGACTCAAACATATGGTATACAGACATATTATTTTCACACACATTATAAAGGGAACAGAGAAATCCCAGTAGTGCTATTTGATATTTTGCATAAAATCCAAAACCAAATTCTTGCAACTTAAAACACAACCCTGAAATAGTTTTCTCCAGCATATGTTAATAAGAAACTTATCATATTATTTTCCCCACCTCATGCCTTTCTAACCTTTCAACTACCTCTAGCCACTCAAATTCTGATTATAATTTCTGAAAATCCTTTAAAGATGGGTCAATCCAACAATAAAGCCAAGTTATATTACCATTTATGGCATCTTTGTTGATATACATTAGGACATTCTCAAATCTGATTTTTTTAATATCAAAGTATACTTAAAATATTTTTTAAATGTTACATATGGTATTATTAGACATTTACAAACACCTTATATAGTTACCTGTTTGAACTTACATCTTCACTTTAAAAATAAATCAACAGTGATATCTTGCTTCTCTAATTGTATATAACTGGTGTCAAGAACCACATCTCAATATACACAAAATGATGCAACTTACATAAAAGAGGCTCCAGGGCTGGTTAATTAAGTAACGTAGCATCATTCAGTCTTTAAGGACTTGGCTTTTACTAAGGTAGCTCCCCTCATGTTGTCCATGGTATGGATGTACCATTAATCCAGGGGGTTCTGTTAAACACTGATGTCATTTCTACTTCTCTCCCTTGAAGGTTTACACTCATTTCTATTACAACTGCTCAGAGTCCCAAAGCATGACTTCAAGATATCAGAGTCCTCTTTACCACTTTCCAAATAAGATTACTATAAATTAATGTCAGTTTATAGTATTAACCTGTAAACCTGTTATAGCAGGTTTATAACCTGCACTAAAATCAATACCACAAACAATATACAAACTAAAATATGTCATAAATAATATTCTTTCAAAGTCAAAATTCCAAAATTCTCAACTCTTCAAAATTCTTTGAATAAAATTATTAAAATTCAATACATCTTTACTTTTATTTTACTTCTGCTTATAACCATTTTCTGAATGGAGGTTATTAAGGAAGTCTGTGGTGAAAAAGAGGAGAAAGAAGAAATACCAAAAAAGTAAATTCTAGTTTAACTAATGTTTGAAAGTCTAATCCCTCTTCTAAAAGAGAGCTAAGGCCAGGCTTGGTAGTTCATGCCTATAATCCCAGCACTTTGGGAGGCTGAGGCGGGAGGACTGCTTGAGCCCAGGAGTTCAAGGCTACAGTGAGCTATAAGAGCACAATCATACTGCAGCCTGGATGACAGAGTGAAACCCTGTCTCAAAAATAAATAAATAAATAAATAAATAAATAAATAAATAAAGCTCCATCTTCCATACATGTAAGAGACTTCAAGTTTCAATGTTCTTGTCTGACTTCATGGAGTTGTACAGAATAACATAATTGCAACTTTGCTACTCAAAGTGTGATCATATCACTTGAGTGTGTGATAGAAATGCAGGAATCTTAGCTGGTCATGGTGGTTCACACATGTAGTCCTAGCTACTTGGGAGGCTGAGGCAGGAGGATCCCTTGAGCCCAGGAGTTGGAGGCTACAGTGAGCTATGATCCTGCCTGGCCAAATGAGTGAGACCTCATCAAAAAGAAAAGAAAAAAGAATAAAAGGAAATGCAGAATCTTCAACCCCACCTCAGATCAGAATCTGCACTTTAACAAGCTCCCTGGGTGATTCATATGCATGTTAAACTTCCAGAAGCACTGAACTAAAGGACTTTGAAAATAAACGCACATGAACTGAAAGTACGAAAATGTCTGAGATAACTATGCAGACCAACTGATAAACTAGAGGCAGATATTGACTACCTATACTGCTGATAGCGGAGAACAGTAAGGATAGGAAAATTCCTGCTTATATTTCCCAGGTTCAAAACCAGAAAAGGAAAATGTCACCAAAATTTCAGGAAGTATAAGGAAAATGTTTGCTCTGAATCCTCTGCAATGTCAAAGAAGTCTCAGATTCACATTATTATGGTCAACAGTGTCTTGCTTTATAAGACATAATTATTGGCTGGGTGCAGTGGCTCATGACTGTAATCCCAGGACTTTGGGAGGCCGAGGCGGGGGGATTGCTTGAGCTCATGAGTTCGAGACCAGCCTGGGCAACATGGTGAAACGACGTTTCTACAAAAAATACAAAAATTATCCAGGCATGGTAGCCCATGCCTGTAGTCCCAGCTACTCGGAAGGCTGAGGTGGGAGGATCGCTTCAGCCCAGGAGGAGAAGGTTGCAGGGAGTCGAGATCATGCTACCGCACTCTAGCCTTTGCAACAGGGCGAGACCCTGTCTCAAAAAAAAAAAAAAAAAAAAAGGATATAATTATGCTTTTCTTATCCTAATAACCTCAATACCTGGAGAAACATCTGTAGTAAGTTAGCTTTGGAGTCTAGATTCAGAATATAAGAAGTGATTCCAGCACAGAGGACTGTGAAATTTATATCAAGTGAAAGATACATTACCACAAATTGTTCCCTATGAGAACCTCACAGAACTACTGGCTGAAAAACCCCATTCATTTTAGTGACTATAATAAGACAGCATGTGTGTGTGTATGTGTAAGAAAATAAATTCTAGAGAAATGGCCATTTCTTTTGCAGCATATAAAAATTGGATTTCAGACTTTCTGTTTTGAGGATTAACACGCTTTCTGATTCCAGTGATAACTGGAAGGCTACCACAAAATTGAAATGACAAGTGTTACAACAGGCGGGCAACCTTAAAAGCAAATTAGAATGTTTAGCAAAAAGGCTCCACTTAAAAAAAGTTCTTTACAATGAATGAATAAACAGGTGGAAAGAAAACATTAGGGTAAATTCTAATTAGTTTGAGTTAATCACAGTTCCCCATTCTCCAGCTGGCAAATGGTTTGAGGGGGCATGTGAACCAGTTCTAATCAAAGGAGCCAATGGAGTTTGTGGGAAGGCCTGCTAAGAGACTTCAGGAAAAAGAACCAAAAGGCTCCTCTGGCTCTTAAAAAGAGAACAGAAGAGGCTCTCTGGTGGAGACTATTTTGGATTTCATCCTTGGAACTCTAGCGGCCATTTTGTGACCGTAAGAAGGGAAGTGGGGAAAGATGGGAAAACCCTTGTTCTTGAAATCATAGGAACACTTAATTAACCAACCCAGGAGACAAACTACCTCGGGTCTTAGGTACTGGGATTATAATATTTGTAGCTGAAGGCATCCCGATACTGATAATGATGACATTTAGGGTTATTTTCAAGTAAGTATATAACTGTAGCTCCTCTTAACTGGTCTAACTCTAATTTGTTCTTTAAGATAAGAATCTCCTCGAGAGCCTTCCCTGAACTCCCATGTGGGCCAGAGCTATCACCACATTCCACTGTATACTATAATATTGCCCATAGTTTTCTGTTTATCTCTTCACACTGTGGAAAACAATTTCTTGAGGTCGGAGACTGTGGCTTTACTCCCTATTATATCCACAGAAATCTCCTAGCACAATCCTGGCACATAGTGGGTGCTCAAATATTTTCTAAATAGATAATAAGGGGGAAAGAGTTTCAGCTAATACCTAGCTGAGTGACTCCAGGTGGTTATTTAACATCTCTTAGCTTTAATATACTCATCTGCAAACTGGTCTAGCTAGATAAGTAGTTTTCAACCTCTTCTGAGTTCTGTAAAAGGATTTCCCAATGTGGAAGGAAGAGAAAGGGTAGGGAGAACAAGGGAAGAAGGGACAGTGAGGTTTTGGATTTTCCACTCTTGCATTTCAACCAGAAATGCTTCATTTTTATATGATGGGTTTCTGCATAAGATTTTATCTGAAGATTTTATCTGTCATCGTCTGTTTTATCTGTTGTTTTTAATGACTCTAAAGTTCACTGGTTAAATTATCTCTTTCAGATGGAAAATTCTGTAACTTTATGGCATATGCCAGAAATTAAACAAGTACAAGTGCTGAAATCTTCAGGTACTTCATTCAGATTTCTGCTTAAATGTTACTTTTCAACATCTTTTAAAAAATAGCAGCTGGGTACGGTGGCTCATGCCTGTAATCCCAGCACTTTGGGAGGCTGAGGTGGGCAGAACACCTGAGGTCAGGAGTTTGAGACCAGCCTGGCTAACATGGTGAAACACCATCTCTACTATGAGCCGGGTATGGTGGTGGGCACCTGTAGTCCCAGCTACTCAGAGGCTGAGGCAGGAGAATCGCTTAAACCTGGGAGGTGGAGTTGCAGTGAGCGGAGATCATGCCACTGCACTCCAGCCTGGGAGACAGCGAGACTCTGCCTCAAAAAAAAAAAAAAAAAAAAGCCTCTCCCTTCCCATTTTCTGCCAATCTCTATTCCCTTACATTGACTTATTTTTATTCATGGCACTTATTATATTATGTACTTAATGTTAACTGTCTTCCACCTGGCATTAGTGGATAGATAAATTGAGAATCGCTTGAACCCGGGAGGCGGAGGTTGCAGTGAGCCAAGATCACACCTCTGCACTCCAGCCTAGGCAACAAGAGCAAAACTCCATCTCAAAAAAAAAAAAAAAAAAAAAAGAAAAAAGGAAAGGAAAGGAGAGGAGAGGAGAGGAGAGGGGAGGGGAGGGGTTATTGACCAGTTATTGAGCCAAGGAAATTTTCGATTATTTTGTACACTGCAGTAAATCTCCAGCACCACCTATAATAGTGCTTGGCATAAGCAGATGCTCAATAAATGTTGGATCAGTGAATATGAATGAATTGAGTTGAAACTTAATCTAAAAAAGACTAGGTAAAAGAACATTTAGGGCCAGGTGTCTGGGTGGTGGCTCACGCCTGTAATCCCAGCACTCTGGGAGGCAGAGGCAGGTGGATCATTTGAGGCCAGGAGTTTGAGACCAGCCTGGGCAACATGGTGAAACCCCGTCTCTATAAAAAAATACAAAAATTAGGTGTGGTGGCATGCGCCTGTAGTCCCAGCTACTAGGGAGGCTGAGGTGGGAGGATCACCTGAGCCCAGGAGTTCGAGGTTGTGGTGAGCTGTGATCGCACCACTGCACTCCAGTCTGGGTGACAGAGTTAGACTCTGTCTCAAAAAGAACATTCAGAGAAGCATGTATTATTCTTACATACCTTATCTACTTGTCTTCTACCAGAGTCAACCTTCAGAAATTAATATGCTTGTTTAGTTTAGAAATTAGTATGCTTGTTTTTTAGCTGGAACTGTGAAGTGAAAATCACAACAGGACCTGGGGAGGCATATCTGATTGCTATAAGGCTATATATAAAAAAATCATAGTACAGTGGGGTTATTTTCATTCCCAGGTTATATCTGTTGCTTGACCTACTACAATTCAAGTCTGAACCGTCAAGCTACTAACCACCTCAAGGTTCACTGTGAATGTACAGAACAAGCACCTCAAACTTTTAGATCATTCCCGAATCTCCGGCTTCTTACTCTGCTTCAAGGCTACTAAGACTTGTGTTCAGACTAAGTGGCCTCCAGCAGGTTACATTTTTGAAACTTTAAAGCAGTGTTTCTCAAAATATAGTTTGTGAACAACCTGTGAATCCAG
The DNA here is from genome assembly GCF_029281585.2 of Gorilla gorilla gorilla. NCBI lineage: Eukaryota > Metazoa > Chordata > Mammalia > Primates > Hominidae > Gorilla > Gorilla gorilla. The sequence continues at coordinate 76,570,367 of NC_073235.2, forward strand.
GCTTTACAAAAAAAGCTAAATTGGCTGGGTGCAATGGCTCACGCCTGTACCCAGCATTTTGGGGATTTGGTGGGAAGATGGCTTGGGCCCAGGAATTCAAGAATAGCCTGAGCAACGTAGTGAGACCCCATCTCTACGAATAAAAAATAAAATAAAATAAAATAAAATACTAAAAAAATTAGCCAGGCATGGTGGTGAGCACCTATAGTCAAGCCACCCAGGAGGTTGAGGTGGGAGGATCACTTGAACCCAGGAGAGGCTGCAGTGACCCATGATTGCACCGCTGCACTGCACTACAGCCTGGGTGACAGAAGAAGACCTCTTCTCAAAAAAAAAAACCAAACAAACCACCAACCAACCAACCACTCAAACACCACCACCACCAACAAAAAAACAACTAAATTTACGATCTCTAGAAGCAAGGAATATGCATTTAACTCTTACAACACTTTGTACTCGGACGTCTGAAAATCACTATTTTTTAATCTGTATCTATTCCTTGTAATTTTATATTCTGGTTGTAAACATCGCACATGGAAACATTCTGTAATTATAGTTGTCACGAGATATGAAGCCAATATTTGTATCTAGAGACTGTGAAACTCGGTTAGCTACAAGAAAATTTCCCAACCCTATATTATGTTCCTATATACAAGATAAAATTATATCTGGCCATGAGGCCGCAGGATAAACTATCTCTCTTTTCCATTTTTGTTCAAAGAGGACAACAACAATAGGGTGAAGTAGTTTATAATCAAAATATAAGTTTATAGGGAGAGCCACAAATCTTGATTTAACTACCACTACATATCATTTTCTTAGAATGTGATCAGAGATGGAACTTCCATATCCAAACTATTTATGAAGATGGAAGAAAGTCAAAAGAATCCCTCTGATATACCGGGATAGATGAGGAGAGGATGCTGAGACTAGAGAGGGCCTGCATCACAGCATGTGTGGCCCAGTGGTACATAAGGAAGAAACACTACCATAAAGAAGACAAAAACGTCAGTAGAGTCTTTCTGAGACTGGCTGAAACTGCAGGGTCTACAAATGACACAAACTAAACTGAGACAAATATATTTAACAAAAGAAGTGTAAGACTCTTACATGGAAAAAGACAAAGCATCACTGAAAGAGATTAGAGAGCTAAGTAAATGGAAAGACATCCATGTGAGTAAACTGAAAGACTTAATATTAACATGGTAACGTTCCTCAAACAGATCTAGAGATTCAATGCAATTCTTTTCAAAATCTCGGATTTTTTCCCCCAGAAACTGACAAGTCAATCCTAAAATTCATATGAAAATGCAAGGGCCAAGAATAGCCAAAACAATACTGAAAAAGAACAAAGTCGCAGGGCTTACCCTCCCCTCTTTTAAAACTGACTATATAACTACAGTACTCAGGACTCGGCAGCACTGGCACGAGACTAGACGTAAAGATCCGTGGAAGAGAATTGGGAGTCCAGAAATAAATCCATACACTTATGGTCAACTGATTTTTTAAAAAATTGGGGTAAAGAACACTTGCATTTACTATCTTAACACTTGTAAATTTACCAAGTATACAGTTCAACAGTGCTAACTATATTTACATTGTTGTGCAACGGCTCTCCAGAACTTTTTCATCTTGTAGATCTAAAACTCTATAGCCATTGAATAACACCTTCCTGTTCCCCTGGCAACCACTATTCTATTTCTGTTTTTATGAGTTTGACTACTTTAGAAACTGCACATAAGTGGAATCATATAGTATTTGTCTTTTTGTGACTGGCTTATTTCAGTTAGCATAATGTCCTCAAGGTTCATTCATGTTTTAGCATGTGACATGATTTCCTTAATTTTAAAGCTGAAAAATATTCTATTGTTTGTATGTCTATACTACATTTTCTTTATCCATTCACTTATTGATGGATATTTGGGTTGCTTCTATCGCTAGCTGTTGTAAATAATGCTGTAATGAACATGGATGTGCAAATATCTCTTCAAGCCCCTGCTTTCAATTCTTTAGGATATTTACCCAGAAGTGGGCTTGCTGGATCACATAGTAATTCTATGCTTAGCTTTTTGAGGAACCATCAAACTGTTTTCCATAGTGGCTGCATCACCTTTTACATTCCTACCAGTACTGCACAAGGGTTCTAATTTCTCCACATCTTTGCCAGCACTTGTTATTTCCTGTTTGTTGTTGTTGTTGTTGTTGTTTTTATAGTGGCTTCCCAATGGGTGTGGGATGATGTCTCATTGTGGTTTTGATTTGCATTTCTCTTATGATTACTGATGTTGTGCATCTTTTCATGCTTGTTGGCTACTTGTATATCTTCTTTGGAGAAATGTCTACTCAAGTCCTCCGCTCATGTTTTTAATTGGATGGGTTGTTTGTTGTAAAATTCATTTGTGGTTAATTGATTTTTGACAAAGGTACCAAAACAATTCAATGGGTAAAGAAGAGTCAACAAATGGTGCTTAGACAACTGGATATCCACATACAAAAATTAAAATGGACCAAAGATCTAAATGTAAGAGTTAAAAAGTAAAAAGTTTATGTAACAAAAGATACTATCAAGAAAGTGAAAAGGCAGTCCACAGAATGGGATAAAATATTTGAAGTCATACATATGACAGAGGTCCAGTATCCAGAATATATAAAGAACTCTTATAACTCAACGATAAAAAGACAGAAATTAAGTTTAAAAATAGGCAAATAATTTGAATAGACAGGTCTCCCTGGAGAATATATAATAACAACAATAATATTATATAGCAATAAACATAAAAATATAATAATATAGTATAGCAATAAACATAATAAAAAGATGTTCATCATTAGTCATTACAAGAATGTAAATCAAAACCACAGTGAGACACCACTTCACATCTACTAGGATGATTATAATTAAGAAGACAGACAATAAGTAGTATATCCATACAACAGAATATTATTCAGCAATAAAAAGAAATGAGGTACTGATACACACTACAACATGGGTGAACGTTGAAAACACTATGCTAGACACAAAAGGCCACATATTGTATGATTCAATTTATGTGAAATAGCCTCAATAGGCAAATCCAAAGAGACTGAAAGTAGATTAGTGGTTACCAGGGATTAGGTTGGAGAGGCAATGGGAAATGCTTGTTAATAGGCATGGGTTTCATTTTTGGGGTGATGAAAATGTTCTGGAATTAGTGATAGGGACACAACAATGTGAATATACTAAAAACCACTGAATTGTGTGCTTTAAAAGGGAGAATTTTGTGTACGTGAATTATATCTAAAAAATAAAACCCCAAAAGTAAACTGAGAGCTCATCTAAAGATTACAAAACAGAAATGCTAATATTCCCCACATTATGATCATATGATGTCTGACCTTCCTTTGGAAATAGTATGGGCCAATAGAAAAAGCAGAGATTTTGGAGTAAGGTGAGTATCAATTCAAATTACAGCTCAATTACATACTAGCTATAAGATCCTGGGGAAGCCATTTAAGCCTCCCTGGCCTCAGTTTAATCACATGTAACAAAAATAATACCTACCCTCACAGGTGGATGTTAGGGTTAAAATCCCTTGAATATAGGAGGCCTGCACACAGTAGCCCCCAATTTTAACTGTCTGCTGTCAGTGAGTGGGTCATTCTCAATAGTTACCGTAGAGTTAAAAATACTGTTATATTGCCTATGAATAAAGAATGGGAGCTCTTTTGAAAAATCACGTCTTGGTTGGGAGTGGTGGCTCATGCCTGTAATCCCAGCACTTTGGGAGGCCAAGGCGGGCAGATCACGAGGTCAGGAGTTCGAGACCAGCCTGGCCAACATGGCGAAACCCCGTCTCTACTAAAAATACAAAAATTGGCCGGGTGTGGTGGCGGGTGCCTGTAATCCCAGCTACTTGGGAGGCTGAGGCAGGAGAATCGGTTGAAACCGGAAAGCGAAGGTTGCAGTGAGCCGAGATCGCACCACTACACTCCAGCCTGGGCAAAAGAGCAAAACTCCATCTCAAAATAAATAAATAAATTTTAAAAAATAAAAATCAGGTCTTTATTTCTGAGAAGTCTTGCCTAACTGAATATTTATAGATAGGGAGGTAACTGGAAGGGAAAGAATTCAAGCACAATGACTGGAAAAATACATTTAAGCAACTGTGTGTATTAATAAGCATTATGCTGGATCTTGAGGATGCAACTTTGGAAAAGGAGTGTAGGGGATGGGAAAGGAAAGCAATATATTTAATAGTCTTTTCAGTGACATACATAAAACTTTTTTAGGTTAAATTCAGTTAGAACAAGAAAAACAGAAAAGGAAAGGTTTTTGTTCATAACAGAGCTGGGATTCTGTGGGGCCAGTAAGAAAGTAAGAAACTCCTGGCTGGGTGCAGTGGCTTATGCTTGTAATCCTAGCACTTTGGGAGGCCGAGGTGGGTGGATCACTTGGGGCCAGGAGTCTGAGACCAGCCTGTAATCCCAGCTACTTGGGAGGCTGAGGCATAGAACCTGGGTGGTGGAGGTTGCACAGAGCGGAGATCACACCATGGCACTCCAGCCTGGGCGACAGAGTGAGACTGTCTCAAAAAAAAAAAAAAAAAAAAAAGAAAGAAAGGCACTTGCAAGGGAAAGATAAATGTAGATGCGTATGACAGAACCCACTTGCACAGACATCCCTTCCCAAGTGGATCTTTCTTCCTGAAGTTGTTCTTAATTCATCCTCTGGAGGATGCTTCCTTATTCTAATAAAAGAGTTCATTCCATGATCCCATTTATCCAAATCGTCTCACTATTTACCATGTGGGGTATATGTAGTTTCATAAAGGAGTAGACACTGAAGGATACAAAGCCAAGGCAAACAGTCATTGTAAAAAAGGGAAAGTCACTGCTTCTGGATCTTTAGAGAAAAGGAATTTGAGCGCAGGGGAGAAACAAGAAGCACTAAAAAAGGACTGGTGGCTCTTATTCAAGCTTTAATAGTTACAAAGTTTCAATAGTTTAGTTACAAATAGGCACGTAAAACAATTCCTATTGACATATATTTTCAGTAGAACCATGTTAGATGAGAAATAAAATATTTTGGAAAAAACATTTACTCTATATACTTTTCCCTACGAGCAGTACGCATGCAACCTGTGGCAAAACTTTCAGCTGCTTCTGAAAGACTTATTCTTTCTTAAAGAAATGTTTATTTTAACATAATTTGGTGTTCACGGTCTTATACAAAGTGCCACTGGCTTAATGGAATATTCTGACATGAGAAAAGGAAGGATTGGGAAATGTGTGAGTAGAATCATATCCACCAAAATTTGTAGTTGGCTTCATAGCTTATAGTTTTACAAAAAGAATTTTACAAAAAGAATTTTTGTAAATAAAATACAAAAGTTAATTTAATTTCATTAAAGAAATTCTATAATTAAAGAACTCCCACAAGCAACCTGTTTGCAAAGGAGGTAGTATGGAATATGGTTATAGAACACTGGGGCCAGACAAGGGGGATACGGGCCATGCCATGGAACTTTCTAAAGTCTCAGTTTTCTCACCTATAAATGGAGGTAATAATAGTAGCTCCTTCAGAGGGTTATGATGAAGATTAAATGAGGATGTACACGGAAAATGCTTAGCATGGTATCTGATACAAGGTAAATGCTCAACATGTATTAGCTATTATTATTATTTATAAAGTGAAGAATGGCTTCCACAATGTTCAGGTCACATTTTCCTAAACAGAATTCTGTTGTATTTACCTGTGATGTGGCTATTAATCAGTTTTATCTGAGAAGGCAGGTCTAAGCACTAATCACTTCAAAGGCATTTTTTTTTCTTTTCCTCCTTAAATTATTCTGTCCGTTGTATAGACAAAGCAAGTTTTGCTATTCATTAAAAATCACTGCTGAGTGATAATCCTGCAGTTTCTAAGAAGGGGCAAAAAAACTACGTAGAGTTGCAAATATCATACAAGAAATAGATTTGAGGTAAACCAGTAGAAAGCGTATTTGACTTTGACTTTGTTATATATATATATATATATATATATATATTTTTTTTTTGAGACAGAGTCTCGCTCTGTCACCAGGCTGGAGTGCAGTGGTGCGATCTCGGCTCACTGCAAACTCCGCCTCCTGGGTTCAAGCGATTCTCCTGCCTCAGCCTCCCGAGTAGCTGGGACTACGGTGCGTGCCACCACGCCCAGCTAATTTTTGCATTTTTAGTAGACACGGGGCTTCACCATGTTGGCCAGGATGGTCTCGATCTCTTGAACTTATGATCCGCCTGCCTTGGCCTCCTGAAGTGCTGGGATTACAGGCGTGAGCCACTGCGCCTGGCCGACTTTGTTGTATTTTCTAAATCAATACCACTCTAAGTAGCCAGTGAAGGAACTATTTGTTACTTGGCCCTGTGTATGAAAAGCTGTTTCATATACTCCATTCTCTGGCCATATTAGGGAAGACAAACACCGATGAAACATTTATTCCTTTGCTACTATCCCCATTGCAAAGTTCTTTCCATCATCCAGACACATTGCCTTTATGTTTACCTACTGTTTACATATAAATTAATTCACTTGAAAATACATTGCCAAAATAATTTTATTAATGACATATAGTAAATATTCTTGAGTGGTTTCTCATACTTTAAGATTTCTGCTCTTAGTATCAAAATAATAATCATAAATGAGAAATCAAATGCTATGTAATTGACTTAAGTCCATTTTAAATTCTATTCCCAGTGGAGACACAGAATAGGTTTCCATCTTCTAATAATTAGTCTAACAGTTATTAAATGCACCTTATCTTTCCATTGTAATCAAAGAAATAAAATGAAAACAATATATCACTATTTGTCTATCAAATTGGTACAGATTAAAACAATAATAACAACCCAGTGTTGGCTGGGGTTAAGACAAATGTATTTCCTTGAATGGCTGCATAAGTGTTTAATGTATTTTATTTTTTAAAAAAGTAAATAACCAAAGCAAGAAACACTGGGGGACCTGGATCAATAATATGTAGTACATCAAAATAATAATATGTCACACAGCAATGAAAATATGTGGAAAAACATTCATGGTAAATTGAGAATATTTATTCACACAAGAAGTATTTATTAAATATTTACTATGCGTCAGATACTGTGCTAGCTGGGTAATGGGGTTGGTAGGAATAAGTAAGACAGACATTGTCCTTGTCTTCACAGAGATGACCAAGTCTGCTGTTGATTGACCTCTCTAGGTATTTTGTATGTATATTTATATATACCTAGTAGGAAACAAGGAGACATTAATAACTTTTTTTTGGAAACAGGGTCTCACTCTGTTGCCCAGGCTGGAGTGCAGTGGCGCAATCATGGTTCACTGCAGCCTCAAATTCCTGGGCTTACCAATCCTCCCACGCTCAGCCTTCTGAGTAGCTGGGACTATAGGCATTCACCACCACACATAGCTAATTTTTAAATCAATTTTTTAAGAGACAGAGTCTCACTGTGCTACCTATGCTGGTCTTGAACTCCTGGCTTCAAATGATCCCCGCCTCAGCCTCCAGAAAAAAATATTTTCTATTGAGGTAGAATTAACAAATAATTAAAATGTACAGATCTTAGATGTTCTGTTGAATGAGTTTTGAAAATTTTATATGCACATATAACTATCCCCCCACAAAGATATGGAACATTTCCACAGAAAGTTCCCCTATGCTCCCTTCCATGAATCCTCACCTTCTTTCCAAGTTGCTCTGTGTATTTTCTTGGTGAGGTGTATGATTTCCACAGCAAAAATAGACCACAACTTATCCATTTTCCTATTGATGGACATGTGAGCTGTTTCCAGTTTTGAACTATCATGAATAAGGCTGCTACTCTGTGTAGTAAATGCATGTATAAGATATGAACATGTTTCTATTTCTTTTGAGTAAATACTGAAAGTTGGAATTACTGGATCACAGTGTATATATATGCTTAACTTAAATGAAAACGCCAATTTTCCAAAGCAGTTGTACCACTTTATATTCCCACCAGCAATGCATGACAGTTCCTTTCGTTCCCCTTCCTTATCCACACTTGGTGGTGTTATTTTCATTTTAGCCATTCTATTAAGTATGAAATCATATTCAATTATGGTTATAATCTGCCTTTCCATGATCGCTTAAAGATGCTGAGTACTTTTCCATGTTTATTCATTTATCTTCTTTTATAAAGTATATGTTCAAGTCTTGCTGAATTTAAAAGCTGGGTCATTGGTCTTTACATTGTTCATTTGCAGAAAATTTAAAAATATACATTCTGAAAACAAGTCCTTTGTCAGATATTTGTGTTGTGAATATATTTTTGTAGCTGGTGGCTACTCTACTCATTTTCTTAATGGTGTTTTTTGATGAACAGAAGTTTTTCAACATAATGAGGTCCATTTATTTTTCCTTTTATGGTTAGTGCTTTTTGTGACTTATCCAAGAGATCTTTGCCTATCCTGGGTTGTGAAGATATTCTTCTATGTTTCAGTGAAGGATTGTGACATGAGAAAATGGCAGAGTGGAAGTGTTTGAAGCTAATCAGAATGCCCTGCATAGGAAAAGAAGCAACAGAGTCAAGGACAGTAAGTTAGGAGGCAGTTACCTAATTTCAAAATGAAGTGATGCAGTTTTAGTCTTGCTTGACAAGCAGTGTAACTGAATAGGAAGAGATGAATAAAGGTGAGATTTAGAAGAAAAAAACATGAAACTTGATTAACTGAATATCATATATAAAAGAAGATATGTTAAAATGATTTGAAGAGCCCAAGCCTAAATGATTCAGAGGGTGCCAATACTAACAAAGACAGGAAAGTCCGAAAGTAGATTCCATTGTGGATATTACTATAGAAAAAATAGGCAGTTTAGTTTTATGTATCTTATATTTAGTACGATAAGAGAATATTCAAATGAAGATTTCTTGTTGACAATCAGGAATAATGAAACTTGAAAAGGGCAAAGAGGAGAAACTAAGGCTAGGTTTATAAGTCATTAGCAGAGAGCAATGCTTCTCAAAGTATCATCCAAGTGTCAGCAACATCAATATCACCTGGGAGCACGCTGGACAACTGTCAGGCCCCATCTGAATCAGAAACTCGGAAGGTGAGGTCCCGCAGTCTGTTTTAATAAAGCCTCCAGATGATTCTAATGCACACTAAAGTGTGAGAACCAACAGCACACAAGCTACAGCTGAGGCATAAGCACAGAAGGCAAGTGAAAAAAGTTAACAATTCCACAATTACTAATCCCTAGGGAAGAGTCATGGCCGACAGAGAAAACTCAGTAGAGATGAGATTAGAAATGAAAGGCTAATAAGCCTGTCACCCAAAAGCCAAGCAGAAGAGGGTGTCATGAAGTTTCTAAGTTTGGTTTATTCTGAGAGAGAAAGAGACAGAAAGAGAAAAGCACATAGACTGAAAGTGTTCTTTCTCCATTCAAGACCCCCACCCCCAAAATGAAGGTCATATAGTTTTGAGGAAGAACATTAATCGTGATCTACTTTCCAGACTAGCTTTCCTTCGAATAAGGGAAATCTGCAGAGTAATAATAAAACATATACTGCTACACAGCCACATGTTTTTGAAAGGGAAAGCAGAAACTGACAGGCATTTTACATATGCCATTTCATTTACTACTTAACGATTTGAGATTGGTATCATTTGTCTACAGTGGTAAATGCAGGATTCAAGCCCATCTAACTTCAAAGTTCCTGATCTTCCTATTGTATCAAGTTGCCTGTTTATTTTCAAAAACTCAATTTGTGAATTGAGAGCTATACTTTTCAAATGATATTTTTTCCTTCATTTGTACACAGAAGACTGCTGAGCTTTTTATGGAGGCCCAAGTGACAATGAGTAATATGCCACTTTCAAGGAGGAAGGAGAGAAATGAGCAGTAGTGTGAAAGGCAAGCAGGGTCAAAAGATGCTGTTGTTCTAAGATTGGAGAAATAACATCATGCTTATATGCTACTGGGGAACATCCACTGAGGGAGGAAGAACTGATGATGCAGGAGAGAGAGATGAACTACTTCAGGAGATGAATGGAGATATACAATCATGTGTACATGTGTATCATGTGTACATGTGTATCATGTGTATTTGGCTAATAGCATAACTGGGGGTTAAGCAAATCACTGCACATATTTTTGTGCAGCAAATGGCTTGTATGTTTTTAAATGACTTAAAAAAAGAAAAATATTTTGTGACAGTGAAATTACATAAAACTCAAATTTCAGTGTCCATAAATAAAATTGTTTGAACAATGACATGCCCATGCCCATCTGTTTACACTATTGTCTATGGCTGCTTTTGCATTACAATGACAAAGTTGAGTAGCTACAACAGAGACTGTGTGGTCCTAGACAAAAATATCCTGATCTATTATAGACAGTATGTGCTAACCCTGGCATACACAGCCTATCCACCTGTGCTCTAAACTGTAGATGTATCTAACCAGAATAGATTGACTTCAAATCATCCAAATAGTTTATTAATGAAGACTAAAAGTCAGTGTTGAACAAAAGGGATACATTCAATGGATTTCATCCAGCCAGCTATTTCATCAATCAACAATATTTACTGAGTCCAGTGCCAAGCATTGGAAATACAAAATGAACAAAACATGCATGGTCCTTATTCTCATGGAATTTAAATTCTTACAAGACAAAAAACAAAACAAAAACAAGAGACAAGTAACCAAGATGATACAGCTTGTGATAAGTGCTCTGAAGGAAATAAACATGATGCTATGATAGAGAACAAAAGGGAGTCTGGGGGAGTTATTCTAGACAAGGCAGTCACACAAGGTGTTTCTGTGGAAGCACAGAGTCATCCATGGTAGGGGGAAGTGGTATGGGTAAAGCAGACCATTAAATACTCTGAGATTTCCGTAGACATAGAAACAGGAGGATGGAGAAATTTATACATTGTGAAGAGCATATGCAGAGACTACTTTCCCTGATGAATTTTCCAATGGTATTTTTACTACAAAGTACACACAGTGTAATTATATAATGGGTCCAAATGGTTCAGGAACAAAATACAAATTAAAAAAAAAACAACACAACACTATATAATTACTTAATTACCCGAAGGACAAGAACGGTTCCAGAGAGCCATTTCTGCTTCTCAGGTATATACAGTAACACTTTTGTCTTTTTTAAAATGGGGGAAAAGCATTCCACACAATGTAAGTTTTCAGGATGCTGGCAAATGTGCACATGCCAAAGAAAGTATAAATGGTAGGCACTGCTTAAAATAACATTAAGCTTTTCCTACTTTTTAATTCTAAGAACACATTACAACAATTAAATATCAAAATGATCATAAAAGAATAAATACTAGAAAGAGTAAAATATTCTTTGGTTGTAATTCATACATAGCTAATGCAGCATAACATAGCAGATGAAGCTTGACAAACGATAAGTTATGAACTTTGGGAAAGAGCTAGCGTCACTTGGTTCTTAATTTCTTTCTTGGCATATACCAGCATAACTACTTAAAATACAATCTGTCCATTTTGTGGGATGGTTATGCAGTTTTTTCCATGTTTTAAAATAAATCTTAAATTAACCTGTTTCTAGAGTAAAACCAACTTTCTACTTAAATTTTAAGCAGTTTGAAGCAGCACAAAAACTGTTCAGTAGTCTTTTAAATATTTATAAAATAATTATGCAATTCCGGTTTATTTCTCCTGATGAAAAATGATAAAAACACATGATTTTCAACCACTTGAAAAGCCAGACACAGAGGTCTATTGAAATATAGGTACAATTCAATGTAATGATTCATAGTGTCTCTAATAGAAAGATTCAGCAGTTCTCAATCGAGACCTTTATTCCTTCTCTGAATAAATGATGCCTGAAATTTTTATTCTTGTTCTAATGGAATTTCAATGGCCTTCACTGCAAATCTACTGGAAATTTTTGCATATTAAGTGGAAAAAATTAAATGATGTTAACCACATTTTAATGTGATTAAGGCTGACAGGGTCATTATTTCTGCTAATCACTCAGTTTAAAAAGCTCAAACAAAACTTTATAACAGACAAGGTTTTTAATTTTATGTATATCTTGTTGAAATAGAAAAAAAAGGTAGAAGAAAAAGAAGGGAAAAACTACACTATAGTCCTTGAGAAAAATCAATGAGTAGTTCCTACAATTTGCAGATGGGTTTCATTATACTTAATCTGGTGATGTAAAAACAGAAATGCAAAACAATCTTATACTGCACATCATCCTCTGGTTTCTTTCCTTTTAAATACGAAGATGGCAAGAAAATGTACTTTGTAGAATTTTGAGTTCTGTGTTTTCTATTTGCTGCTAAATGAAAACAAATATAGTTTTTTCTTTAGATCTTATAGCATACTAAAAACAGAATTAATGTATAACACCACCTCAAACAATTCTTCAATGTTCTGTTTTCTAGATTAATCTATGCCATACAACTACGAATATTTCAAATATGTCAGGGTAAACTGAAAATCTTCACTGACAGAAAATCTCCAAAAAGAGTGACCCTAACTGCTATCAGAAGAATAATAAGGATTCTAATGAACAGCAGTACTTACAGATAATCTGTTTGCTGATAAGTTTACTTTTCTCACTGGTTATTCTATACTAGAAGCTTAATATTAAATTAATTCTTTAAGATTGCAGGTGTATTTGATATAATTTTGGTGCTCCAATTGCAAAGGACTGTTTTTAAAAGTATGTTATAATATTCTTGAAGCAAAAATGAGTACGAACCGAGCCAAAAAGACTTAACCAGTATCTTCTCTAACTTTCTGAGCATTTCAATATTTTCCGTAAACGGCAACAATTAAGCTAGGTACATACACACACAACTATATGAGAATGAATCAAATATCTCAGTATCTCTTTTTGTTGGCTGTCAACTGCTTAACCAATACTTGTTGTTGAAAATTATCTTTATCTTTCAGCTATTAAAATGGTAATTTCTAAAAATCATTTGAGGACATATGAAAGTAATATCACTATTCCTAATCTAGTAGTTATAGTGTTTTACAGAAATAAAATTAATTTGCTTTTTAAAAATATGACAAGCAAATTGTTTTTAAAAAGAAATAACACACCTGAAGTTCAGACAATCTAATTCATACTGATTCATCCCAATCTGGTAAACTTAAACCAAATTCATTAACTAAAAACAAAACATCTCATATATAAATAAGTAAATATATTTTGTATTGTCGTTTTCTAAAGCAGTATGAAAGTACGATCATTGCAAATAATAGTCAAACCAACAATTATAAAACTTAAGCTACAGGTGCAGTACCTTTATCCAAAACCCGATCATTCTTTTCATGGTAAATTACTCAATTGCATGCAAATAGATAAATGAGTTTACCTCACTGATCACAATCTAAGCAGCTAACAAAAGCAGAGCACCTGGCCACAAACAAGTCTTTTGAAATGCAATTTAGTATTAAAGTTTGAGAAATTGCTGTTGTGCTTTCATATTAAAAATCATAACCAAACTGTTCTCAGCAAGAAGTTCAGCCGTTTGTGAAGAGAAAGTGATTAGAGCCTAGTAGATTACATAAATATCAAGAAAAGAAGTCAATAATAATGCTGCATTGTGGCCATAATCTTTGGTGTCCATAGACAGAATTATTGTTAAACTATTCTTATTTTAGTGTGATGCTATGCACTGGTGCATCAACTAATCACCCTCCAGAATTTCTGTGCTCATCTAAAAAGAGTCCCTGCTGAATGTTCTAATGCATCTTATTGTGAATCTTCAGCAAATAAAACTTCATGTATCAGCTCATGATGTGCTTTGCTGCTGGAAAGTCACAGACTCTGTGGGAGGCTCTTTATCTTCCCAGCAGTCAGTTCTCTGAGAACATCAGTGCAGCTACTGTAGTTACCTGTAGATTACTTGTATTTTCTCACATCTGTGTCCAGCAATCTAAACCATGATGATAAAGGGTCATTAGGTTTTGAGTGAGGAAGGGGATGGACTAGACAATTTGCTCTGATAAGCTCCTTGTTGGGAGCTCCAGTTTAGAATGTGAAATGTCGGTTATGTACAGTTTTACACTAAAAGGAAAAAAGGATTTCACTTTTCTGCATTAACAATTAAAAATGATGTGGTTTAATGTCTCACTCTTGTCTACTGACTCACATTTTATTTGGGTACTTTATAATTAAAAGTATTTAAGAGAAATAATTTTCTGTTTGTAAAATGGACGTCCACGCTCTATTAGCCACAAAGAATTCAGGTACAATTACTAAGATAACTGCTGTTTGGAGCACAGCAAAGCAATTTCCCACAGTGGGACTTACAGTTCAATTTACCAGTTGGGCAAATATTTTGTGCTCTGTAGTGGCCTAGAGAGTTAAAAGCTATAGGTAACATTCGAGTAGTGTTATACTTGGAGAAAAGTTTCTTCAATCTAAATGGATGGTTTAGATTTCAAAGCAAAGACAGTATCCTAAAAACATTTCCCCAAATTAATAGTATAAATTTTAAAACCAACATAAAATACAGTTGTCACAGAAACCCTGACTGACCTCTCGTTCCCCTAAAACAGGGGCTGAGAATTTGGAACTTCATTATTTTCATATTTGTATTGGATCCTAAATCATTCTGATATTTAATCACATTTTGGAAGTCATCAGTTGATAGAATATACTATATTCTCGACTGGATTATAGAATGAGAATATGAATTGCTTAATTTCAAATGGTTTAGGATAATTGTGTCAGATTACAAAAATATAAAAATAATTTGGATGGGGCATCCTTCAGATATTATACACCATATAGATAGGATAAAAAAGGGAGGTGTTTTAAAGAAAGATAGAGGGGCTTAAAATATGCTCTCTAAATTTACATTCATAATTTACCCCTTTATTTAGGTATGCTTATGGTAGTACAATATTATCTCTTTTCAAAATTTCTACCTATCATCCTTTGAAAGGAAATTTTAAGAGAAAATAGTGACTGCAACAAATAAAATACTGCCTTGCCTCAAAGAACTATGTTAAAATAACAAAAGTATGTGAATAAAAGCGTATAATATTTTAAAATGAAACATCAGTGATTTGGTTTTTTTGGAAATACTTTTAAAATGGTATTCATTTAGACTGTTTGAAGGCTTTCCAATGTTGCTAGGGAAGAAAAATAAAAATACTTATTTTCAAAATCGTTTGCTAGCACTAAACACAAGCAAGCAATATTTTCCAACAGATTAAAGATAATGTAAGCATTTAAAAACTCCTGTTCTTCCTTTCAATTACATGAATTGTCTAAAAGCCTTTGATGAAAGTCTGTAAGATAGAAGATATGTCACAATTATCAATATAGAGACATTTCTTAAAATAAAAATTATCATAAAATATAACATTTTGGTAACTAACATTAACATCCAAAGGCAATATGAGAACTCAAATCCATAATAATTATTCATACACCAAACCACTGTAAACCTAAATCATTTCTGAAGACCTGAATGTGTCAAGAACTTTGACAATTATGACTGGAGCCAGGAAACTGGAGCAGTGCAGAATTTCTTATGAATTTCTCCAGTTACTTTTTATAAATGCTGTCTTGGATGACAGCTTAATGTGTACCACATGCAATATTTATTCTTCTTCAGTGTCAGACTGTCTAGCCATCCAAGGGAATACAAAGAATGTCACTTATTAGGATAAAAGCACAAGGAAGGTAATCAAGGACATATGTAACATCAGCCAATCATGCCCTATTTCAACATCCTATTCCATTCATAACAGTTCAACAATTATTTGCTTACTGATAACTTGCTTTCAGGCTGTTTGTGTTCACCATAATGGTGGTTTGCATTTATTTTGCTCTTTAGAATGGGACACTTGCTGTGCCACACGTGTTTGTCAAAACTTTGTATCTTCTGTCAGAAATGGCTTAGAATATCAAATAATTTCTATTTGTCAGGAACTACTAACACAACAATCAGTAACCCCTGATGTTAATAGGGCAGGGAAATAACTATAAAATAGCAAATGTGTAACTATTGAATATTTCATAGCAAAAAAAGTCTATTAAGTGATACATAGTAAGAAAGTAGGTATTATTAGCTAAGCCACACTCACATATCTTCTTATGGCTAAGAAAGTTTAATCAGCATTGTTTTTTCTTTTTTTCTGTTTTCCAAAATTATGAAGCTGACAAAACTTCCCAATCTACCCCACTGGTCTTTAAGCTATATATGCAAAATGTCCAAGATATAGCAAGTTGTACTAAAACTTATACTTGGCCACCAATACATATTTTACTTAATAACAGATTTAAAAAAAGTAATGTCCCATCACATACCATAATCATGAACTGTGTAATTGCTGAAACAATTATTTAGTTGTGCTTAATCAGAAAATTTCAACCAGATATGGCTTTAACAATGTATTCCAGTAACACTTAAAAGCTTTTACAAGTACTAATTTCAAGAGATCCAGTCAACTGAGATGTTTGTCTTTGAATACAGGAAAGGAAACAAATGGTTGATATTCTCCATATCCTCTTTCTTGGTCTCTTTCTTTTCTGTCTCTATTTCAATTTGGCCTGAAGCAGAGCAAGTTCTATGATGCAAGGAATATGCCATGCAAACTATTCTGTATAATTTTTCAAAATAAGACTCAGGAAAAAAAACACTTTTAAATAATAAAAGCATTATCACCCATTTTTCTCTTCCAGTCCTAAAATATGATGAGAGTTAACAAAATTTTTATTTTGGGTTTGGGGCTACATGTGAAGGTTCGTTACATAAACACATCACAGGGTTTTTTTGTACCTATCACCCAGGTATTAAGCTCAGTAACCAATAGTTACCCTTTCTGCTCCTCTCTCTCTTCCCACCCTCTTTCCTCAAGTAGACCCCAGTGTCTATTGTTTCCTTCTTTGTGTTCATAAGTTCTCATCGTTTAGCTCCCACTTATAAGTGAGAACATCTGGTATTCAGTTTTCTATCCCTGTGTTAGTTTGCTAAGGATTTTTTTTTTTTTTTAAACAAAGTCTTGTTCTGTTGCCCAGTCTGGAGTGCAGTGGTGCGGCATGATCTTGGCTCACTGCAATCTCTGCCTTTTGGGTTCAATCTCCGCTCACTGCAACCTCCACCTCCCGAGTTCAAATGATTCTCTTATGTTTCAGCCTCCCAAGTAGCTGGGATTACAGGCATGTGCCACCATGCTTGGATTTTTTTTTTTTTTTTTTTTTGTATTTTTAGTAGAGACGAGTTTTCAACATGTTGCCCAGGCTGGTCTTGAATTCCTGGTCTCAAGTGATGTGCCCGCCTCGGCCTCCCAAAATGCTGGCATTACAGATGTGAGACACCATGCCCAGCCAATTTTTTTTTGAGATAAGGGTGTCACTCTGTCACCCGGGCTGGAGTACACTGGCACAATCAAAGCTTACTGCAGCCTCCAATTCCTGGGCTCAAGCAATCCTTCCACCTCAGCCTCCCACATAGCTGGGACTACAGGTGCAGGCCATCACAAGAGGCTAATTTCTTTTTAATTTCTGTAGAGGCAGGTCCCACTATATTGCTCAGGCTGGTCTTGAATTCCTGGGCTCAAGTGATCTTCCCACCTCAGCCTCCTGAGTAGCTGGGACTATAGGCGCATGTCACTGTGCCTGGCTAATGTTTTTATTTTTTGTAGACGTAGGATGTACCTATATTGCTTAGGCTGGTCTCGAAATCCTGGCCTCAAATGATCCTCCTGCCTCGGTCTCCCAAAGCACTAAGATTACAGGAGTGAGCCACTGCACTTGGCCTAATTGCAACGTTTTATATAAGCAGGACTCAAGTTAGTTAAGTGAGTTTATTATGTAATTACAACTGCCAGGAACTAGCCAATTAACTGTCAATCTATCTATGTTCATACACATACATATGCTTTTCTCTTAGAATTATGATAATTAAATAAATTATATTTCAAGTCAAACGGATCTGACACAGAATAATTTCTGCCACAGGATAATTTCATTTAATATATGTAACATATTTTATTTAATTCTCATAATTCTATAAGAAAATCACTACTCTCTCTGACAGGTGAGGAAACCAAGGGCTATAAGGCAACCAACCAAACAATCTTGAGTCCTGCTTACACAAAATATTGCAATTATGTTTGCTCTCCGATAGGTATAAGTTTCTGTGTAATTTTCACTAGGATACAAACAACATAAAAAACTCCTTGTCTACTTTTGTTGCATGAAAAGCATGCTATAAATGCATAAAATGTTTTATACTTTCTCTCATGAATTTGAGCTAAAAGAAGTTTCCAAAATATTTAACTAGATTTCTTACTTCACTTCTCTGAGCCTTAGGTTCTCATTAGTAAATGGATAGAAATTTGCCTTCCAAGGTTGTTATGGGGATTAAACGAAATGATAGAACATATGTAAACACCCCAAAGTGCAGCATATAATAGATGCTCAACAAATGGTAGTCATTAGTTCTGCCCGACCTGGATGTACATGTACATATACATATACATATACATATACATATACATATACATATACGTATACGTATACAATGTTCATTATATTGCTATGCACTAATATAGCACTAAACCAGAACACTATACAAATCATCTATTTGTATTTCAGCTAATAAAGGAGATATGTACAAACACACACAGTCTCACACACTTCCCTACTCCCAAAGTAGTTCTCAAAAACAAATCCAAGTTAGTGAAAATGCAAGGAAACAGAATAAGTCAGTACATGGTTAAAAACAAATACACAAATAAAACAAGTGGTTGAAGAAAGTAGTTTTCTTGAGAAAAGTAGCAATAATATGTATTTTCAATATAAAAATATATAAACTTTTATGTACTGTCCCTACAATGGCTATTAAATTGGAAAATAGTTTTTAGAGATAAGTCCATACAATTAAAGATACAATTTTATTTACAATTTTTTAAAAAATACCACTCTCAGTTGGCATTTTCTAATTAGGCTATAATGAATTTTTAGTCTCAAATTTTATAGTGCATGAACTGTCTAACAACAAAACCTTACCTAAATGAAATTCATAGTAATAGGAAATGTGACTGGTATATGACACATTTCTCAGGCCTTGTCTACCTTTCCAGCATCACCAGTGCCCCAGTGCTGAGATACTATGGCTTAGCAGTTAGTGAGGAACATGAGCTCTGCAGATGAACTGCTTACAATTGGATGTCGGCACCACTGACTGGTTATGTAACTTTGGCCAAGTTCCTTAATCTCTCCATACTTGCTTTTCATTTCCTTAAAATGTGGGTAATAATGGCACCTACTTTACAAGCTTGTTGGGAATCTTAAACTGGCATAAGGTCAAGTGTGAAGTGTTGACTGAATGACGACTACTACAAATACAACATTAGGCATACAAATTATCTGCCATTGCTCTACCTCATAGTGCTGCGGTTTGAATGTGCCCCCCAAGGTTCGTGTGTTAGGAATCCTAAGCCCCTAGTGCAATGGGATTGGGAAGTGGGACCTTTAAGAGGTGGCTAGGTCATGAGGGCTCACCCCTTATGAAGCAATTAATGCTGTCATCATGGGAGTAGGTTAGTTATTTCAGGAGTGGACTCCTGATAAAGAGAATGAGTTTGACCCACTTTGCTCTCTGTCTCCCACTTGTTTCTGCCTTCTGCTCTTCTGCCCTCAGAAGATGCCAGTGACATACTCTCAGGCTTCCTGGGCTCCAGAACCATGAACCAAATAAATTTCTCTTCTTTATAAATTACCTAGTCTGTGGTATCTGTTACAGCAGCAGAAAACAAACTAACACATGTGATATTCTCTCATTTCCCTATTTATATAACATCAACTCCCTCACCCCATCACTGAAGAATTATTATTATTACTATTTTTGAGATGGAGATTCACTCTTGTTGCCCAGGCTGGAGTGCAATGGCATGATCTTGACTCACTGCAACCTCCGTCTCCCAGGCTCAAGCGATTCTCCTGCCTCAGCCTCCCAAGTAGCTGGGATTACAGGTGCCCGCCACCAAGCCCAGCTAATTTTTTGTATTTTTTAAGTAGAGATGGGGTTTCACCATGTTGGTCAGGTTGGTCTCGAACTCCTGACCTCAGGTGATCCACCCTTCTCAACCTCCCAAAGTGCTGGGATTACAGGCTTAAGCCACTGTGCCCAGTCGAAGAATTATTTTTAACAAATTATGGTTTGCTATAACAGAAAAAGTTAAATCCTGTTTATCATATCAATATATAAAAACCAATCTGTGGTTACAGGTATGTTTTGGTGGGGTTTATTCTGTACCACTATTTTAGACTTGGCAATTTCATATAATTTTTAATTTCGGTTTCAATAAGAGCCACTGTAT
The DNA here is from genome assembly GCF_029281585.2 of Gorilla gorilla gorilla. Lineage (NCBI taxonomy): Eukaryota > Metazoa > Chordata > Mammalia > Primates > Hominidae > Gorilla > Gorilla gorilla. The sequence goes on from NC_073235.2 coordinate 76,590,693, forward strand.
TTTCTCCACCAAAATTTTTATACATGATATTATTGCTTAAAAATGCAAGCTAAGGTGGGTCCTAAAATATATTGCTGTTGCCTCTTAACAATGTTATTAAATAGTTAGTAAAATTACGAGACAACGCAAAAACAGCAGCAGCAAATGCTTATTATCCTAAAAAAAAACCACAAATGTTGTCTTGAGAATTGTTCTTTTTAACTAAAATCCTAATTTAGTTTATTAACTAAACAACTGGATGGAGATTAAACTTTCTGAGATAAAGCAAAGCAAAATGCTAAAGTTGCTGACGTGATATTTTCAAAGATTTCTGGAGATTCACAAACATATCTTGTACTGTCACTCAGCTGTCAGTCATCCCGTGTGGAACAGTCGCATTCAGGTCAAATGGATCTATTTCTACCACTTACCTGCTCTAAGAACTTGGGCATGTTTTATAATCTTTCCAACCGCCTGCCCTATCTGTAAAATGGGCATGATAATATCTGCTTCATAAGTATAATATCATACATCTCAGCAATTTCCAAGCTCAGAATGCCCATCGCATAGCAGGAACTCAACAATAAATAATGGTTTGCTATGCATGTCTTTTAGTTTGGTATAAGAAAAGCTAAATCGGCCGGGCGCGGTGGCTCATGCCTGTAATCCTAGCACTTTGGGAGGCCGAGAAGGGCGGATCACGAGGTCAGGAGATCAAGACCATCCTGGCTAACACGGTGAAACCCTGTCTCTACTAAAAATACAAAAAAAAAAAAAAATTAGCCGGCCTGGTGGCGGGCGCCTGTAGTCCCAGCTACTCGGAAGGCTGAGACATGAGAATGGCGTGAACCCGGGAGGAGGAGCTTGCAGTGAGCAGAGATCGCACCACTGCCCTCCAGCCTGGGCGACAGAGCAAGACTCCACCTCAAAAAAAAAAAAAAAAAAAAAAAAAAAAGCTAAATCAATTATATTAAATGGAGGAAGCGGGGAAGCAGGACATACAAAAGAAAAATGACAAAACTTAAAAGTCATGTTTGAAAACTGCTAGTGACCTTCATGTTGGACATCCATATATGTTCCTGGGGAAAATCTTTTAAAATTTCATTTAAAAAGGCTAAAAATGATTACCAATGAACAGATGCTATTTGATCTTTTCCTTTTAAATTTCAAAATGGATTAAATCCAACAACATTTTCCACAGCCCCATAATACATTCTTTTAAAAGAATCTCTAAGGAAAATGCTGATTATCACCCAGGAATACTGATGACTACCCCTTGATTTCAATGACAAATATTTAAAGTACTGAAAAGGCACTGCTAAATCTTTGCTAATGGAAAGACAAAGCTTATTTCTCTCTCTGTTGGAGTAACCCATTCCTAAACTAATATGCAGAACTCTTATTCCAATGATGCAAATGCTTCATTTTGGCCAGGTATAGTGGTTCACACCTGTAATCTCAGCACTTTGAGAGGCCAAGGCACGTGGATCGCTTGAGCCAAGGAGTTCTAGACCAGCCTGGGCAACATGGGAAACCCTGACTCTTACAAAAAATACAAAAATTAGCCAGGTGTGGTGGCCTGCGCCCGTCAGGGAGGTCCAGACTGCAATGAGCTGTGATTGCACCACTGCACTCCAGCCTGGGCAAGAGAGTGAGACCCTGTCTCTGAAAAGAAAAGAAAAGGAAAAAAATGCTTCATTTTAGTAAACATTCAATTCAAGGCCAATGTAATAGTGTAATGAGGGCCATCTCGGAATTTGAGGATCAAATGAAATAAAAAGGTGAAACACCATAAGGCGCTAGACAAATGTTGGCTGCTGTTATTTCTTAATAAAGTTCAATCTATTTCTTTGAAGTTGTACATCGAGGGGCTTTTAAAAAGTGCTTCATAATTGGTAGCATGAATCAACAAGTCACTAGACAAGCATGGAAAAGGAAAGATGAAATTTGAAATAAATTGCAATTATTACTTTAAAGGCTGTTTAAAACACTGAGCAATCAAAAATATTTCTGGACTACAAGAAATCAATGAAAGCAAACTAGAAAATACATGATGGTTATTCTTAAAACCCAAATAAAATTTTAGAACACATTTAGAACATGTTTAAAATGTTTCAATGGAATGTACTTAAATAAAAACATATAAGTTCTTTTCAAGTGGTTGTCTTCACATTTTATTCCTTTTTGATGGCCCATTATGCTCTACATCAACTGACTCCTGTTTCCTTCTCCAACTTCAATTACTATAACTCGTATTCTGTTTTATTCCATCTAGCTACCTCAGAGCCTTTGTACTTGCAGTTTCCTCTCCCTGGACTGAGCTTTCCATGGATTCTCTCATGGCATGTATCCTTATTTCACAAGGTCTTCCCCAGCCGCCCTAACTAAAACAGTTTCCTCTTACTCTGCTTTGTTTTTATTCACGGTCCTAATCATTCCCTGCATTATATTAAATGTCTGTTTGTTGGATGTCTATTACTCCATGAGACTGTAAGTCCTCCAGCAGAAAGGGCTTTTTCTGTTCACCACCTAAGATAATACATGACACACAGAAGGGCTTAATAATTCTTAATAATTATTTGCTTAAAAAGGAAAAAGAAAACAGTACCCACCTCCTCAATGAGCTCACAGTCTTCAAAAGGAACATAAATTTGAAATTTGCATTTATGACAGTTTATCAAGTTTTGCTTTTCTTGATGTAAAGCATTAAAAAGACAGATTGCACAGCAATGTGCAGTCCCAGCCTTATATAAACAGGAGTATATGCAAAGTTCATAAGTCGGTTATTTTAAAACACATTTTTAAAAAGCAGAATTTTAAAACTGGTCGTAAAAATGGTCACAGATACAAAAATATTTCTCAAATTGTTCTATTTCTACTACATTGTGAATTAAATAGGCTTTTGAGGGTGAGTCTCACATTCTAATGTTTTTGATGGGACATGCTTTCTAGGTCAATTTAGAATAAAGGAATGTAATAGTTTAAGTAATGTTACTGATCTCAAATATAGATATGCCAATTCACTTTGCTCTTATTCTAGCCAAAGCAACAGCTGCCCACTAAGACGAAAGATGGGAAGAAACATGGTGAGATGCAGAAAAGGCTTATTTTCAAGGGCCTGAGATATGGAAGAGGGAATGAGAGTAGGAAAAAAGATCAGGTGTTATCTGTAACCCAGCCCAGAAAAGTTGCTCTTAAATTGGGCTGCAACCTCAGGAATGCTCTGTACGCAATTAGGAAAAGTTACCATGGCAAACCTAGATATTTGCATGGGCATCTTTTCTTTATGAATTCATTACACTTCATTAAAATCATAAAATTCTAGCCCTGGAAGGGAACCTTAGAGATGATCTTTAATTCTTTACTAACTTGCACTGCCTCACCCCCAACACATACATACATACATTCATACTCAGAGAGACTGAGATATATGAAATCACAATGAAACTGTTTTAAAAGGTTTTTAAAAGAATAAACAATTTTCTTTAAAACATCATGCTACTGTAACATGATTTTACATAAAGACTGTACATATTGTAACAATGTAAACAAAGAATGATTTACTCTAATGGAAGCCAAGGGTGACAATAAAATCCTCTAAGCTGCAAATGGTGAAGTTATAGGGCCCAACCTGAAAGAGGGGATGGGGTTGTAGAGAACATGGCAGTGATATCATGGGAGTCTCACTGTTATATTTATACATGTAATAAATTTTGTTCCTTAATCCAATAACAGAAATAAAAACCAAGGTAATGTATCCAAAAGATGCATTCACAAGGCCAAAACAAGTTCTTTTTCCATTATTGAATACTTTTTGAGCTATAACTAAATTTGGGAAACATTATTTATACAGAACACATTTTATATGAACAGTCTCAATGAATTATCTTCTACATGAAAGGCTAAGTAATTTAAATGGCCAAGTTCAAAGAGCTACTTATAGTAGCAAATAAAGACCATAGCACTTGTATTTCAAATTCTAAAGTAGTATTCTTCTTAACACACCCAACTCCTTGATAGTATCTACTCCCTAGGTTACAAATAGACCATATTCTCCAGTTTTTTAGGATTCGTTTTCCTTATAGAAACAATATTATTAATGGTACCTAACATTTTGGGCTAGGCTTCAAGTCTATTTAACTCATCAAATAGTTAAACTACAACATTAAATCCAAAGGTAGATGCTGTGTCTGGGGAACATGCTGCACAGGAAAGAATGGTAGAGACAAATAATGGTCTTCCTCCTATCCCACACAAGCAGGACACATTAGGCTGTAAAACACTGACATTGTTCACCTTTCCTTTTCTCCACCCTTCTCCCAGGAAAACCTGTTATTCAAATCCTACAAACTATCTTGAACCTCCATTCTAAATCCTTCCTGAGGTCCTGCCCTATATTTCCCACTACCAACAGTCCTGAGATTTCTGAGCTTCAAAATTCTCCACTACCTTCTTCATCAACTACCAAACTCCTGTATTAGTCCATTCTCACATTGCTATAAAGAAACACCTGAGACTGGGTAATTTATAAAGAAAAGAGGTCTAACTGGCTTACAGTTCTGCAGGCTGTGAGGCACGGCTGGGGAGGCCTCAGGAAACTTCCAATCATGGCAAAGGTAAACAGGAAGCAGGCACAGCCGGAGAAGAAGGAAGAGAGCAAAGGTGTAGGTGCTACACACTTTTAAACAACCAGATCTCATGAGAACTCACTCATTATCACGAGAACAGCAAGAAGGAAATCCACCCCTGCGGTCCAATCGTCTCATACCAGACCCCTCCTCCAACATTGGGGATTATAATTCAACATGAGATTCGGGCAGGGACACAAATCCAAACCATATCAACTCCGGTTGTAAAAGTGTAGCTCATCCCAACTCAGTGTTTTGGTAACAAAATATGACTCAGAGATCCTTAATCTACAGTGCAGATTTTTAAGGGGATTGTTTTTGAATTATTCAACAAAGTGAGTAGGGTAGGGAAGCAAAGAAATTCTTTGTGTAGATGAATCATTTGTAATTTGAAGAACACTGTATAGCTATAAACTAAACTTTATATTTCATTTCCTAGATCATAGATGTGTGTACATGTATAGGGAATATATATTTTAATTTCACATGACAGAATCCTAAGGAATACTTACTTTTTAAAAAGTACTTATAAACCTTTTAATCTATGGAAGCTAGAAAAAATTTTATAAAACTTTTCCTGTTTATGTGGAGTGAAATTCTTCAGCTAGTTTGAAAAAGATGAAAGTCCTGACATATTTGATAAATTACATCATTCACAAATCAGTAAGTCAGCAGATGGTGCTAATGAAGATTACAACGGGCACTCCCAAATGTATCACTTTCTTAAATTCAGTGAACCATCTGGCAAATAGAAATCATTGGCTATAAATAGTATTGCAAAAAATACAAACAGGCCAAGGGAAATTCCTAATATGCATAGGGTCAGTAGCATTATGTTCATATAAAAAAAGTGCTTTCGTATATAATTATCTCTTTCATAAGAAACCAGAAGTGCACTACTGCATTGTTATCTCTTGATAAGAATATGAAATTGTCGGAAGAATATTCAAAACCCATTTAATGAAAACCAAATAGGAATTCACAAATATTATTACATGTAAAAAGATATTCAAATGCAAAAGTACATTTGACCAAAAAAAGAAAAAAAAAAAAGATTCCTGAATGGGCAAAGGTTTTTCCCCATCCCCACTTCTTTCAGCCTTCCATCTCCTGTAATAAAAAGATCATTTTTCTTTATCATATTCTTTTTAATTCTAAAGATTCTGATCAGAGAAAGAAATAATCAATTCCACAAAATTCATTCACCAAAAAATTATTTGAAATCCTAATTCATAGTATAAATAATACTGTTAATAAGCTTTATCATAATACAAAGTAATCTTTCCAAAGCAGAATGTCTGTGTTATATTTCTAGCTTAAATGATCTTGTCAGAAACTGATGACCTCCTACAATAGTTCTATAGAAATAGTTTTTTATATTTATATGCATATGTGTTTGTATATATATGCGCACATACAGAAATAGAAAATTGTGTGTCAAAAATATACACACTTCCACCTACATATACACTTGCTGAGATATAGTAGCTGTAATTTTTATAGGCAGCTCAAGAAATCAAGAAAATATATTTATTCCATGATTCCCCGCAAACCAAGCACATAATGTGTAGTATCCCCAAACTATTTTTAGTTGTTATGTACAAATTATGTGGAAAACTAATGAACACATAAAGATGGGAAAGGGGAAGGAACTGAATCATGGTATAATAAGAATTAATAATAAAACATTTTTCTATTTAAAATGCATTTAGTGAACTTGACATTATTATTATTGCCCTTCATTATTAAACAACTTAAAAGACTTTCCAAGTATTTGTCTACCTATCTTGAATCAATTTCATCACTCAGATTAATTGACTCATACAATATTACCCAAAAGGTAATGTTAAATGACTACAAGCCCACCAGGGCATATGAAAATGTGTGTATAACACACACACACACACACACACACACACACACACACACACACACACACAGTCTGCATATCTAAAAGTTTAGTTATATTTTACAGCTGAACATAAATATGTAGTATAATAAATAATAAAATATAATTATCCTTTTTTAACAGTTTCAAGAAAGGTAGGATCACAAAAATGAAACATAATTGATGGCTGGTAGGTGTAAAAAATATGTAAAATTAGTTTGTTCTACTGATTTCATAATTGGATGGCATATTCTACTAACAGAGCAGCAAGGGTGCAAAGATTGAAATTTAAACCCCTAATTAAGCAGTAGTTTGACAGTTCTAATGTCCTGTACCTGCTTGACACCATGACTCAGTAAGCAATCTCAAATGAAAATTAATACCGCGTATAGTATAATCTTAGTTATAAGTAACAGCTGATCGTGTTTAGAAAATGAAAACCTCAAGTGTTCAAAAATGCTTGTGCTCACCAAAAACAACAAAAACTTCTATATAGTTTTACTCATTCAAGAAACAGCAATTTGTAATAATAAAAAATGGTTTGTGGATTCACTTACAACACCTTGATTACTGTCATTTGATCATAACACAACTGCAACCAACCCGGCTGCCATGTCAGCTTCTCTTCAGGGGCTAGGTCTTTAGTCATAAATCAATGAAATGACTAATTCAATGACTAATGCTTGCAGCCATTCCAGTTTTTGCATCTCACAATATAGCTACTCAATAACACAATAGACTTATCTTTCAAAATGCTTCCTTCTTTTCTAGGGTTGAAAAATAACACATTACCATTTACATTTAGGGTGAACTTCAGTAACTAAAGTGTTCAATACTTCTGAAATGGTGACCTGCTAAAAGTGGCCAAAGTCACAAACCTCTCCTCTCTTCTTTCTTGATGGTTTAAAATAGTTTTCCAGATCTAAAAGACCCATGAAAGTATTTATTACTGTTTCCTGCATCAGTCTTATTTGCTATAGTAATATTACATGTTAATCTTAAAAAACAAAAACTTTTTCTTTTGCTAAAGAAGCAACTAATAATGCAAATGGAGCTTAGATGTAAACATTACCAAAAAACAAGATGCTAACACAATTAAAAGGATTTAGTAGTTAAAATGGATTTTAACTATTTACATCTGCTTTCAGTGTTATAAATGATGAAAACCTAGTGTTCATATCCCTCATAATAAAAATTTATTCTGCACTTTAATACAAAGGCTATGTTGCATAAACAGAGAGGATTTAAAGCTGTAGCAGAGTGGCTGAATGAAAGGAAAATGGCAATCTTTCTGGCTCCAGTAGATGCCATTCCCTATCACACAATATTTCCCACTCATAAATATATGACAAATACTTCCTCAATCATTTTTTACGAGCAGGGATGCACAGGGGGTAGTCAATGGCTAGCTTGAGGGAAAATAGGAACAGCAGGCGGCAGAAACTGTACAGAAAATGGCTATGTGGTAAATTCTCTTCTGGAACATCACTCAGTTACCCAGTCTTTGATCTTTCAGCTACAATTACACTAACTTCCACAAGATCTGGATCCCTCCCAACCCTCCCCGCAAGACATACACACACCAACCCCAAGCCAGATCATTAGTTATACATAAAACCTATTAAGATTTGGTTTTATAAAATAGGATCATTCATACCTCTACATTATTATAAATTAAAATTTGCTATTTAGACAAGAGTTTACTTTCAATTGGCTATAACCATGTCATCATCACAACTGGTCTCACAAAAAACATGGGGTGTCTGGCGACAGCTAAATCACAGACTGGCGTCTCCTAAGCAGTCTGTCTACCATTAGGGTCTGGGAAATGGTATTTACTATACAATTAGAGCCAGGGAGTTCTACCTGTAATCATCCAAATACAGGTGTGAGAAGTCCCTTTGGGCAAGGAAACTGACTCATCCCTTTTCATGTAAACTTTGATGTCTGTATTGTTTCACAGAGCCTCAGGAAACCTTACCATTCATATCACAATGAGAAGATTTATTAACTGAGGTCAAGTAATAAATTTTAAAATTCATTCCTAAAGGTAACAATTTTTAACACATTAATCATCAAATTTATAAGAATTTGAAAGGCGACAGAACTGATTATTTTAAAGTTAATTACCTGATGGAGGATACTGACCAGCTGAATGAAATCTTTATGTTAAATTTATGCTTTTTAGAACATTACCAATAAGGAGGCTAAATTCATCTTCCTATCAGGAACACAAAATGTCTTATAGTAATATCAACAGGGCATTTTTAGTTGCAGTAATTTCACAGAATTTATTCTAATGATTTATTGGAGTTAACCATCTGACATTAATTATTGTTTTGGCTTCCAGTCTATGAATGTTTATTTTTCAGTTTAAAGCCTTCTCACTCTTTGATATCATATGGAAATGAGAATTTTTAATGGAAAATTGAAACCATGTGCATCTAAGTACTTAATGAAGTACAGGGAGAAACAGACAATATAGTTTAGGAGAATTCAGATATTTTGCTTTGGATAGTTTTGATTTGTTTGTATGACTCAATAGTATAAAATACTTAAGAGTCCAGTGAGGCAAGTCAAAGTGAGTGGTATGCCAAATGTGGACATGCCCACAGGTACATGAACATATAATTTTTTGAAGTTATCAGTGATAGTAACAAATCTTGTACATTTTGGTTACATGCCAAAAATGACAATCAATACATGAATGCATAGTTTTTACCTCGATGTACTTTTAAAGCATTTGAAACAGGTACTGGTCTTTCCCCACACACAGCCTTTTTTTTTTTTTTTTTAAAGCATTCAATCTGGATTTTAAAATTCATGCCCAGCTACAACCCCAAGTGGGTATTTTAAAGTCACTTATAATATCAACACAGCTAGAAATTCCTAGTGTAAGAAGTTTTATTGTTGTGACCACATTTACTCTCATTTTGCAATGCAAATAAACAATAATGTCTAATAAACTTACATTTGATAAGTAAATATATATAATTCAATATTGCTTATTTAATTCAGTTTTTCTTAAGTTCTCTAAGTCAATTAGAAGACTCATCTGTGAAGGTAAATACCAAGCACAGCTTTCTCATCCATTTTAAACTTTTTAATAATAAGGAGAAAAATATTAAAATTAAACATTGCCGTTAAGTACATGTATGTGGGTGTGTGTTTGTGTGTGTACAGAGATGATGCATCTGGGTACATCTGGTGAGGAAAAACTTACCATTTGTTTTTCTTTCTAATGTAGTCTTTTTCAGAAAGATTAACCAAGTAGACCATTGGTTTTGAAGTCAAAAATAAGTGTTTATTCAACACTTCAATCTAAAGTGGGAGATGGAGAAAGAATCTCTTTTAAAAGTTTAGTAAATATGGAGAAAATCACTGAAGAATTTGAAAGTAAACATTCCTTAAAACAAGTAGGCATTTTCATTTTTATAATTCTTGTTTCCAAAAGATTAGTGGTTATGAAATATCATGAGGGGGGGAAAAGAAAAAAATAACAAGCCCAGGAATAAGCAATCACTGACAGAAATAAAAATTTAGATATAATGGTAAGTGTAAAATAATGACAACTCTAATTTGTTCCCTAGCAAATGAAAGCAAAGGCAGTAATAGATGGCATGATATTTACAACTTACCTCTTTGTCATTCCAATCATGATAGAAGCGAACAGGTTTCTTTTGATCTATAACCCAGGATTTTACTTTGCACATTATATCCTACACATGATTGAGAAAAAGTAAATATATATGAATAACTAAACATTTAGATACTAAATATTGAAAAGTTTTCAAATTTTCAAAATAAAAATAGATTGTTTTAATGAAAGGGGGCTAGGTCACACAAATAATTATTTTCAATATCTCATTTAAAAACCAAATACTAATAAAACATTGTGGCATTAAATTTTTAATGTATAAAATGGACAATATTAGCAAAAATTAGTAACAGCCTGAAAAATGTCAAGACAATTCAATTACATCAAAGACTAATACAAGAGTTACTACCATTTCAATATTACCTAGTGATGCCATATAGAAGACAAACATGCTATTAGAAAATGGAGTGAGGGGATATACTGAAGAAAGACTAAATTATATTTTTCCCCTAAGAAGAAAAACAAACAAGACAAAATTGAGCCTATTATCGATGATCCAGCCTCCAAAATATTAAATCAACTGACCAAATCCCTTTTTATTTTAGATTAATTTTTTGCCAACACCTTCTCCCTGCCCACTTCTCCCGCAGCCGCACCCCCAATACCCCCAACTCCCCCACCCCCCCAACCTGCCAAAGCCTCCATTACACAATGGCAAGAGCCCTGCACTGGTGACCTCCAACCAGCTGCATTCACTTTCAGAACATCTCTCTCTGCTGGAAATCTAAAGGCCTTTTAGTTAGCAAGCTAGTGTGCATTCAGAAGGAGTAACTGCAGGAAGAGCCCAATGTGCTTTGTTTCTCTGGCCTTTCTTCACAGAAAGATTAATCATCTGTGAAATGGAAACGGCAAACAGCAAGTGACACAAACTGAACCCTTCAAGCCTTTCCTCATCAGTTTTGTGGTTCTGAATCTAAAAGCTGCGTGTGGCAAGGTTCTCCTTACAGGCAGGTGTTAATAAAAGGCTCTGGGGTCTGAAAGGTCAAATTTAGCTCTTCCAGAAGAAGTGCATTTGAGAGTCATCTGGGTGTCTGTTGTTGTTGTTACTAAAGATAATTTATGGATATGTTTTAAATATGCATTTCTCAAAATTTATTGTAACACAATTATTAGTAATCAATTTCCTGGATTTTTATCAATGTATTTTACTTTACCATAATCAGTTATTCTTCTTTAAATATCCATTTGTATAAATTATCTCAATATTTAGTATACCTTCCTTCCAAATTTTGCTGTTACCAACAGGAAAAATAAGGAAAAAGCCTTATATCCTTAGATCCTGATTTGAAACCCTCCAGGCAAAGGACTTCCCACAGATTTTAACAAGGAAGGGGCAAGCTGAAAACTTTTAATGAAATCTAACATGTTCGGCTTAAGAATAATCACTTTTACTCTTCTATAACTGAATTTCACTCATAAATGTTTAAAAGTGGCTAATGTAACACCATTTCCTACAAGGAGAAGATCAAAGTGCTATATTACAAATGCATTATGATTAAAAAAGCCCTGTGCAGCCTTGCTATTAACTGTTCTTTAAACCCTAAAAGGCTTCCCATAGATCTCACTTGGCACTGCATATACAACCTTTGACAAGTAATGTAGACCATTTTTATTCATTGCCTAAAATTGTAGGCAATTATGTGCGTCACACTGGCCACCTGCAAATTCTGAATGCCTGCTCTAGTTGTCAGTGCAAAAAACTAATGTCGGAGGGGATTAATCTAGGGGGAGAGAGTCCTCTTTAATGGCTCCAGCAGGTGAAATGGCCCAGCTGGTTACTATGATGAGTGGCCAGAACAGCTTATGTAGAGACACGCAACAAGATTATACAAAAGAAAGAAAAAACAGTCGTACCATCTTATATTTGGTTCCATTAGTTTTTTCAATTAAAGAAAGAAAACAGACAAAAGAAAGCCAAACAAAAAATAGGGGAAGAAATTAAATTTTAATCATATAAAAAGTATAAAATACTTCTGTAACTACAAACATTTTTACAAAACCTCAGAGCCTCAATAAGTGCTGATCACCAGTGAAGGAATTTCAGTATTTCTCTTTCATTTTAAATTAACTGGACCATTACTTCAGATATAGAAATCTTATCACAAAAGCATTTTGGCATTTGCTTTTTCTCACATTACAAATTACATTACAAATTAGAAGAACTCAAAAAATTTTTTGCCGTCAAGTTTTAATTAAATAGAATTCACTTATAATCAAAGTTCTTGAACAGCATAGTATTCCTTAAAGCCACATTCAAATATTTTTAGAGAAATTTATATATTATAACCTAGTTTTTGGACAGTTGAAATAAAAACATTTTGTACTCAGTGCTCTCTTAATTATTCCCACAAAAGATTTAACAGCCAAGAAAAGACAACTTAGATTTACTAAAAGATGTCAGTTTTATTTAAGACAAATCAAAAATAGATTGCTTTTCAGTTAAGATTATCTTATATAAATGATCAGTATATGGTACAGTTTCAATGTGCTCTTTTTCTTACATAAAGTAAAAATTAATTCTAATTTTAGCAAAAAATTAAAAGATATTATATTCTTTATCGCAAAAACTTCTAAACAGATGAAAGAAAACATTTGGGCTTGTTTGGATATAATACTTATTGGTTGATTGAATTTATTTCCTTATGTTCATATATATAAATACATATATAAATAACGATGATTAGAACAATAAAAGGTTCCAGTTAACTGAGCTTGGTTAACTGGAAAAAAAAATGAATACCCAATGCATTCAGAAGTTGCCTTAGGTTCCATATTTCTTTACTGTCATTATATAGAAATGCAGATGTAGGGGTACTAAATTGGGCTGTTTTGATAACTTTAACAAATCCCTCATTTTCAAAATAAATTCTGTACATTATAGAGATACATAAAAATTCCCGGTCATTTGAACTTTTCGGTTAGACTGCAGTTACATGAGTGGACTAATTCAAGAGGTAACAGTATAATGCTTAAGCATGGGAATAAATCCTAGCCACTTACCAGGTCTGTGACCTACTTCATTGATAAAATGCAGAGGATGAGATCTACCTCCTAGGGAGTGTTGTGAAGATTAAAAGAGATAATGCATATAGTGTTTAGCACAGTTCTTGGCACAGAATGAATTCTCAATAAATGTGAGTAGTTGCCATTGTTATGATTGCTGAAAGATTAAATCCCAGTGATCCACAAAATGGCAATATGTTCTCTTGGGTGCTCCTTTAAAGCATATGTATACTTTTTCATCTGTATAATTGTTCACTAGTTCTTTTCTTCAAATTTCTGAGTTTCTAAAAATACTGGCTTTTTTCATGAAATCTCAAGTCAGGCTTCTAATCTTAACATTCTGCAAGAACTAGCTTTTGCTAAATGACTATCTTTTAACTGCAAAGAAACTTAACCCAAACTCACCTTGAACACCTCACTCTTCTGCTTTGACTCTTCTTACTCAGAGCTTCACATTTAAAATTAGAAATGCTTTATTTTCTTGATATATTTTATTATTGTTATTGTTAACAGCAACTGTAATGTATTTAGACTCACAGCTTCATGTGTGACTTGCCTAAATTCCCATAGCTAGTAAGTGGCAGAGATGAGATTCAAATTCAGGTCTAAGTGACTTGAAGGTTCATGTTCTCTTCCATACCCTGGCATATTTGTCTTCCTTACTGCTTTTATAACTGTTCCTTGTTTAGCCTAGACATCCCCCAAGGTTGTTACTCAAAATCCTCATTCTCATTCAGGCTATCAGAGAAATTCAATGTTCTTATTTTTATTATTTGGCTACAATAGCTGATCATTAATCCATGTATCACAAAAATAGTAATTTTTCTTTGCAGACAATTACATAATAATCCAGTCATTTATTATACATTCCTAAAATACTAGACTTCTCTATCTTGGTATCTTCAGTCCCCATAGCAGGAATTATTAACCTATGATCCATAAATAGATTGCAGGGGTTCCTTACCACCCTGAAACTGTACATAAAGTTCTGTTTATGTGCCTTTGAGGGAAGATGGCACATAACTTTCAAATGCTTTTCAAAGGGATCCATAATCCAAAAATCCAAGAACCATGGCTGTTAGTGACTCTGATGGCAATACTCAAATGTCCGAACAACAGTTAAGTAAATGTTCTAGGTCCAGGGACTCCCAGACCAGAGGTTGAGACACTGACCCAAAACATGCTTTAGCCAGACCCTGCACTGAAAATTTCTCTATCCTGTCCAATACTGTACCGATAAAAATTCCACCTTTTATAATGTTTATCTAACAAATTCCAGTTAAAATCATAATAGGGATGTTAGAGAATATTATATATTAAATATATCATTATTCTAAAAGAACTACTTGCTCGAGGGTAAAAAAAATGTTTAGGGAGAAAAATATGGGACTTGTCCTACTAGATATTAAAATAAACCATAAAACTATAGTAATTAGAATAGTATGACACTGGCACAAGAAGACAGATACAGATTAGAAACAATCTAAAAAGCCAGGCATGGTGGCTCATGCTTGTAATCCCAGCATTTTGGGAGGCTGAGGCAGGAGGCTGGCTTGAGGCTAGGAGTTTGAGACCGTCTTGGGCAACATAGTGAGACCCCATCTCTACAAAAAATAAAAAAATAAAAAATTAACTGGGTGTGGTGGTGTGTGTCTGTAGTTCCAGCTACTCAAGAGGCTGAGGTTGATGGGGGTATTGCTTGAGTCCAGTATGAGGCTGCAGCAAACTACGATCACGCCATGCACTCCAGCCTGGGTGACAGAGCGAGACCCTGTCTCCAAAAAAAAATGAAAAAAATAAACTTTTTTTTTTTTTTTAAATAAAATCTAGGCTGGGCACAGTGGCTCATGCCTATAATCCTAGCACTTTGGGAAGCCAAGGCAGGTGGATCACCTGAGGTCAGGAGTTTGAGACCAGCTTGGCCAACATAGCGAAACCCCATCTCTACTAAAATAAATAAATAAATAAATTAGCTAGATGTGGTGACAGGCATCTGTAATCCCATCTACTCAGGAGGCTGAGGCAGTAGAATCACTTGAACCCAGGAGGTGGAGGTTGCAGTGAGCCGAGATTGCACCACTGCATTCCAGCCTGGGGGACAAGAGCAAAACTTGTCTCAAAAAAAAAAAAAATACAAAAAAATAAAAAAAACAAAGAAAATCTAAAAAGCCATTAATTGGAGATTTGCTAATTAAGTTATGGGGCACTGATACAACAGAACACTTTGTAGTCATTAAGATGAGATATATCTATATGTAGATTTGTATGGGAAAATGTCCAAAATATACTGCTAAGTGAGAACAGCAGGTTTAGAACAATGGAATATGGTTAAGAATATGGATTTTGGCCATATTTCTCAAGATCTGAGTTCAAGTCCTGGTTCTAACACTTTCTGGCTGAGTAATTTTGGGGAAGTTACCTAACCTCTCTCAGCTTGTTTCTGTGAAACTGTATAACTCCAATAAAATATGGTGATTGTGAAAATAAAACAAGAAAATACATGTAAAACAACTGGCAAGTTCTAGGCACACAGTAAATACTCAATAAATAATAATATTTATGGAGCTGGGCGCAGTGGCTCACGCCTGTAATTCCAGCACTTTGGGAGGCCGAGGCAGGCGGATCACGAGGTCAGGAGATCGATACCATCCTGGCTAACATGGTGAAACCCCGTCTCTACTAAAAATACAAAAAATTAGCCAGGTGTGGTGGCAGGTGCCTGTAGTCCCAGCTACTCGGGAGGCTGAGGCAGGAGAATGGTGTGAACCCGGGAGGCGGAGCTTGCAGTAAGCCAAGATGGTGCCACTGCACTCCAGCCTGGGCAACACAGCGAGACTCCATCTCAATAAATAAATAAATAAATAATATTTATGGCAGAATGCATAATGTGATTCCATTTATGGTTTTGAAACTATATATAATATATATAAATAGACATACTCAAATAATGAAACTGGTTAGATAACACACTAAATAATTAGCAATAGAAATCTCTAGAAGGTTAGATGCCAGACAGCTTTTCCCTTCCTGCCTTCTTTTTAAAACTACAATATTTTAAAAAATTTTAACCAACAAATATCACTGTTATAATAGGAAAAAAATAAAGGTATATTCACAGGGTAAGGGGAGAGGGGAAACTTCATCTATTCTCTGTCCACCATCTGTAATCCTAAAATTTGATGGCTAAATGAATAGACTTGGTGGTTTATCAGGGTGACTCACTCTTATTCTGCAATAATTATAACTTCCAAGTTATACTTACCTTCAGGAAAACCTGTCACCACAATTCTAATGCTGATATCCAGATGAACTGACTTATGCTGGTTAGGTAGCTTTAACAAAGACAGCCAACAATGCACTCAGACTACAAGAATTAGGGCAAGGCTTCCGGTTCAAAACAGTCGCTAGAAGTCCACTAATACAGCATCCTCCAACTATTCCCTTTAAACACCGAAATTGAAGGAAAAAAATCAAACTAAGCTTTCTCTTATAAAATAGACCTCCACTGTGTATTCTATTAATGATGTTTGGGATCTCTCTGAATCACAGTATTAAGCATTTGTTGCTGTACTAGATAAATGCTGCTATTTATGGAGGCAGGAGTACTGATCCCTGGACAACATCTTTCTATATACCTGAATGACTGAAACTCCCAGAAAAGGATTGGGCAATAATGAACGGAACTAGCAGTAATGCTCTACATGACTATGCGTGTATGGGGGTGAGGGGAACCCCCCAAGAATTAACACAATAGGCTAATTCTAGCAATAACCTTGGTAGAATACATGCTGCCAATTGTAGGTTTTCAGTTATATGATTCACTGAAGTAGATAGTAAGACCACCCCCAGAATATAATGTTCCTGGCCCCTGTCTGCAATAAAGTGGCAACCAAAATGGACACCAATTTACTTCTGAGGCATAGATCTCAGCAAAGGATCTGGCCATTGGTAAAGAGAAGAAGGCAACTGTCCCTATGATTCCTGAAAATAAGTTTGAATGCATTTTACCATGTTTGAGGAAGGGTCTGGAGGTTGTGGGGAAGCCAACAAATCTGATTTTAATAAAAGGAATACTGATAATTTATGGAAAGTAGAGTCATAGAAAAAACACATCTTTAAAAATGACTGAGAAACAAAAAAACCTCAATGAATTATTTGTCATACTTAGTAGAATGCAAAAAGATAAGAGCATCTACACAATAGGAGCAGATGAACTGACTTATGCTGGTTAGGAAGCTTTAACAAAGACAGCCAACAATGCACTCGAGGTCACAAAAAGAGAACAGTGAGGTTAGAAAAAAATGGATGAGATATATCTAGAGAGTTGATAAAAGTACAAATATTTTTAATGAAACCAAAATCAAAGTAGGAAAATAAATACACTCAGTATAACATATCTAAGTGCCCAAATGAACTACCAGAGAATGAACGCGTCTGTAATTACCGCCCTGATCAACATATAAAAGATTATTAGTAGTACAGTTACAATGTTCCACTCCTCTTCAGAGATAATCACTACTTCTGGCTTCTTTGCATCACAAATTAGCCTGTTATTGAAACTTATAGAAATAATCACACAATATATATTACTTTGCATCTGGCTTCTTCTGCTCAGTATTATTTGTGAATTCATCCATGTCATTCCATGTAGCAGTATTGTGTTTTTCTCTGTGGTATAATATTTCACTGTAGGAATATTGCACAATTTATACATTCTACTGTTAATGGACATCTAGGCTGTTTACACTTTAAGGCTATTAGGAATAAAGTTGCTATAAACATTCTCGTACATATATTTTGGTAAATTTGTGCATGTATTTCTCTTGAGTATATACCTAAGACTGGAATTGCTTGGTTGTAGGTCAGGCATTTATCCAAACTTCATACATATTGCTAATAAATTTTCAAAAGCAGATGTACTAATTTATACTCCCATCAGCAATGTATGACAATTTCATTTGCTTCACATTCTTCCCAACACTTGGTATTGTCAGTCTTATTAATTTATGGCAAGTGTATGGTATCTCACCATAGTCTGAATTTGCATTTCTGTGGTGATTAATGAGGAATTTCTTCTTTTGTGAAGTACTTGTTGAAGTCTCTGCATATTTTTCTATCAGGCTGTCTTTTTCTTATTTATTTGTAGGAATTCTTTGTTAGATGCTGCAAATATCTTCTTTCTCTGAGGAATGGTCTTTTATGTTCACGAAAGAGATTCACCTATAATTTTTCTCTCTTACATTGTAAGATTTTGGTATCAGGACTATTCTGACCTCATACAAGTTTTTCCTCTTTTTCTACTGTATGGAAGAGTGTGATTGAGACTTCACATGTATAGTAAAGTCATCTGGGTCAGGACTTTTCTTTATAGTAAGGTTTAAAATTATGAGTTCAATTTCTTCAATAGATATAAGACTATTTACATTTTTTATTTCTTTTTACACTCATTTTCTTAAGCAGTCTTTTAAATTTGCCCATCTCATATATTTTTCAAATTCATTGCCATAAATTGCTTATAATATCCTCTTAGTAGCCTATTGATGTCTACAGAATCTACAGTAACACATTTTCGTTCATGATGCTAGTTTCACTTTTCTTTTTCCCCATTCACTAGTCTTGCTAAGAATTTATATTTTACTAGTGTTTTCAAATGATGAACTTTTGGCCTTTTTGATCCTTTTTATTACATGCTTCTTTCCTATTTCATTAATATTTACTTTCATCTTAATTGTTTCCCTTTATCATATTTACTTTCATCTTAATTGTTTCCCTTTATCTAATTTCTCTGGGTTCCTTTTATTGTTCTTTTTCTAACTCCTTCATAAGAATACTTTCAGATCACTGATTTCACCTTTCCTTATTTTGAGACATATACATTTATGACTAAATGTATAGAACTTGAGTTTATACATTAGAAAACAACAAATTTGGTATATTGCATGTTTATTATCATAAACTATTTTCTTTCCATAGTGATTTCTTCTTTGAAACATGACATCTTTTAGAATTATACTGCTTAACTTCCAGACATTTAGACAATTTCTAGTAATCTTCCCATTACTGACTGCTAAGTTTAATTCCATAGTGTTCAGGTAATATATTCTTTATGACTTCAATAATTTGAAATTTGTTTAATTGTTTTATGGCCAATGAAATGGTCAATTTTGGTAAATGTTCCATTTGTACTTGAAAAGAATGTACATTCTACTGTTGTTGGGTGCGGTATCCTATATATGTCAATTAGGTCAAATTCCTTGACTTGTTTAACTCTTCTATATTCTTTACTAAAATTCTGTCTGCTTATTTCATCAATTACTAAGAGTATTAAGATTTTCTTTTAGTACTACAGTTTTTATTTTGTCTTTCAATTCTGCCACTTTTTGCACTATGTGTTTTGAGGTTATATTATTATGCATATACAAACTTAAGTTATTGTGCCTCCTAGTATACTGAACATTTGGCATTATGAAATGCCCCTTTTAACTCCTTTAAAGTCTACTTTGATAACGTATACTACACTAACTTTTTTGTTGTTGTTAGGGCTTGCACAGTGTATATTTCTCCATTCTTTGCTTTCAACTTTTCTGCATCTTCAACTTACAATGGTTCGTTCGATTTAAGATTTTTTACTTTACTGGGACATAACCGCATTGTAAGTCAAGGAGAATTTGGACCTATGATGGCTTAGCTTATGACTTCTGGGTTTTATGATGGGTTTACTGGGGTATTAGTGCTTTTTGTTTTGACATACAATATTTTCTTTTCTTTTTGAGACACAGACTCACTCTCTCACCCAGGCTGGAGTGCAGTGGCGCAACCTCGACTCACTGCAACCTCCACCTCTCGGGTTCAAGCCATTCTCGTGCTTCGGCCTTCCAAGTAGCTGGGATTACAGGCATGTGCCAGAATGCCCAACTGATTTTTGTATTTTTAGTAGAGACAGGGTTATGCCATGTTGTTTTCTTGGCCTCAAGCAATCCACCCCCTCAGCCTCCCAAAGTACTGGGATTACAGGCGTGAGCCACTGCACCAGGCTGACATACAATACTTTCAACTTATGATGTAACCCCAATGTAAGTCCAGGAGCATCTGTATTTAAGATGTGTTTCTTGTAAGCAGCAGAGAGGTGGACTTTTAAAATCCAATCTGACATTCTTTGTCTTTTTTAATTTTTAAAAAATTTACATAAAATTAGCCATCTGAACATAATCTAGTACTAAAGCATTTCATACACTCACAATGTTATGCAAACCACCTCTATCTAGATCCAAAACATTTCCATCACTCCAAAATAAAGCAATGTATTCATTAAGCAGTTTCTACCCATTATTCCTCCCCCTAGTCTCTGACAACCACCAATATGCAGTTCTGTCTCTATGGATTTGCCTATTCTGAACACTTCATATATATGGAATCATTCACAATGTGACTGACCTTTTGTGCCTGGCTTCTTTCACATGGCATAATGTTTTTGAGGCTCATGCACATTGTAGTACCAGTACTTCATTCCTTTTTGGCTATTATGAATATTGCCACTATGAGCATACATGCACATATATTGTTTGAGTAACTGTGTTGGGTATATACCGAGAAATAGAATTGCTAGTTCATATGGTAAGTCTATAATTAACTTTTAGAGAAACTGTCAAACTCATTTTTTTTCTTTCCCCAGAGAAAGTAAATTTCTTTGAAGTTTTATTTTTAACTGACACATAATAACTGTATATGTTTATGGGACACAGTGTGATGTTTTGATACACGTACACTTTGTGTAATTATAAATCTGGGTATTAAGCATATTCATCACCTCCTACATTTATCATTACTTTGTAGTAAGAACATTCTTCTAGTTATTTTGAAATATAATCTTTGTCTTTTATTGCAGTATTATAACATTTTTACTCCACTACCCTCTCTTGCCCTTTCTGTATTATTGTCATGTATTTTAACTGAACTCTATACATTAAAACATGTTATCATTATTGTTTTGTTTTTACTTTTTATTTTGAAAACATTTTAAACTTACAGAAAAGCTGTAAGAATAATAAAGCCACAAAGTTCCAGTATGAAATGATGAAAAAGTTCTGAAAATATATAGGGGTAATGGTTGTACAATATTATAAATGTACTTAATGCTAGTGAACTGTACACTTAAAATGGTTAATGGTATATTTTATGTTATGTATAGTTTACCACAATAAAAAAGTTGTTTTTAAGGAACAAGGAACTTTTGCTTTAGGCTATGTCTTGAAGAATGCCTAAGACATGGGAATGGGGCCGGGCGTGGTGGCTCATGCCTGTAATCCCAGCACTTTGGGAGGCTGAGGCTGGCAGATCACAAGGTCAGGACATGGAGACCATCCTGGCTAACATGGTGAAACCCCTACTCTACTAAAAATACAAAAATTAGCCGGGCGTGGTGGCGGGCGCCTGTAGTCCCAGCTACTCAGGAGGCTGAGGCAGGAGACTGGCGTGAACCCGGGAGGCGGAGTTAGCAGTGAGCCAAGATTGTGCCACTGCACTCCAGCCTGGGCGACAGAGCAAGACTCTGCCTCAAAAAAAAAAAAAAAAAAAAAAAAGAAATGGGAATGGAAGAGCACCAAACAGGTAAAGTTCTGGTAAATGACCTCATGTAAAATCAGTACGTTTAAAGTCCTACGTTCACTGTCAGGAGAACTGAGAAAAAAGTAATGGTAAGCCAGGCAAACCCAAATCACAAAGAACTTTGTGAGCCATGGCCTTTATGTTGGCACTATCCCATAGGAAATAGGTAATTTAATCAAGGGAATAACATGATTAGTTCTTCATTTTGTATTTGTGGAAAACAAGAGCAAGCTACAGACAAAAAGATTAGTTAAACTGCAAAAATAAATTAAGCATAAGTGAGGCTCAAACCAAAGAAGTAGTAATAAAAGCAGGAGGAAGAAAGAGGTATGGGGAATATTCAAGAGATAAAATCAACAGGATGAGGTGCAGATGGTACAAAAGAGGAAGGAGTCACAGATACAGCTTTTCTGTTAAACAATTTGGTTCCACTAACTAGAGATTATGAGGACTGAGAGTTCAGCCTTACCAAAAATTAGTATCATGTTCTTTTAGAAATGATCTCTTTAAGTCATATATGAATAGACCTGAAAGGACACACAACAGTCTAAAGAGAAGAAAGAGGTAAATGTGAAGATAAAAGGAGGAAGAATATATTTTTACAGTACAACCATACCTCAGAGATACTGTAGGTTTAGTTCCAATAAAGTGAGTATCGCTATAAAGCAAGTAAAAGTGAGTGCAATAAAGTGAGTATCGCTATAAAGCAAGTCACACAAATTTTTGTTTCCTAGTAAGCATGAGTTATGCTTAAACTATATTGTAGTCTATTAAGTGTGCAATAGCATGTCTACAAAAACAATCTACAAACCTTAATTTAAAAATATTTTTACTAAAAAATGCTAATGATCATCTCTGCTTTCAGTGAGTTGTAATCTTTTTGCTGGTGGAGGGTCTTGCCTTAATGTTGATGGCTGCTGACTAATCAGGGTAGTGGTTGCTGAAGGTTGGGTGGCTGTGACAATTTCTTAAAATATGAAAACAACGAAGTTTACCATGTCAATCAACTCTTCCTTTCACAAAAAAATTTCCCTGTGACATGCAGTGCTATTTCATAGCATTTTACCCACATTTCAACTTCTCTCAAAACTGAAGCCAATCCTCTCAAACTCCGCCACTGCCTTACCAAGTGTATGTGATATTCTAAATCCTTTGTTGTCATTTCAACAATATTCACAGCATCTTCACCAGCAGTAGATTCCATCTCAAGAAACTACTTTCTTTGCTCACCCATAACAGGCAACTTCTCATCCATTCAAGTTTTATCATGAGATTACAGCAGTTCCATCATGTCTTCAGGTTCCACATCTACATCTAGTTCTCTTGCTGTTTCCACCACATCTGCAGTTACTTCCTCCACTGAAGTCTTGAGCCTCTCTCAAAGTCATCCATGTGGGTTTGGAATCAACTCATCCCAAACCCCTATTAATGTTGATGTTTTGACCTCTCATGAATCATGAATATTCTTTTTTTTTTTTTTTTTTTCCTGAGACGAGTCTTGGTCTGTAACCCAGGCTGTAGTGCAGTGGTGTGATCTTGGTTCACTGCAACCTCAGCCTCCCAGGTTCAAGCACTTCTCCTGCCTCAGCCTCTTGAGTAGCTAGGATTACAGGCACATGCTACCACGCCTGGCTCATTTTTTTTTTTTTTTTTTTGTATTTTTAGTAGAGACAGGGTTTCACCATGTTGGCCAGGCTGGTCTTGAACTCCTGACCTCGTGATCTACCCTCCTTGGCCTCCCAAAGTGCTGGGATTATAGGCGTGAGCCACCACGCCCGGCCATGAATATTCGTCTAGAATGGTGAATCCTTTCCAAAAGGTTTTCAATTTATTTTGCCCAGATCCATCAGATAAATCACTACCTATGATAGCTACAGTCTTATGAAATGTATTTCTTAAATAGTAAGATAGGAACATCAAAATTATTCCTTGATTTATGGGCTGCAGAATGGATGTTGTCTTAGCAGTCACGAAAACAACATTAACCTCCTAGCACATCTCCATCAGAGCTCTTGAATGATCAGGTACTTTGTCAATGAGCAGTAGGTCTCAATGAAAGGAATTGTTTTTTCTGAGCAGTAGGTCTCAACAGTGGGCTTAAAATATTCAGTGAACCATGCTTTAAACAGATGTGCTGTCATCCAGGTTTTGTTGTTCCACTTATATAGCACAGGCAGAATAGATTTAGTATAACTCGCAAAGGCTCTAGGATCTTCAGAATGGTAATGAGCATTGGTTTCAACTTAAAGTCACCAACCGCATTAGCCCTTAACAAGGGAGTCAGCATATCCTTTGAAGCCAGGCATTGACTTCTCTTCTCAAGCAATTAAAGTCCTAGATGGCCTCTTCTTCCAAGGCTATTTTGTCGACATTGAACACCTGTTGTTTTCATTGTCTTCATCAATGGTCTTAGACCTTCTGGAGAACTTGCTGCAGCTTCTACATTAGCACTTGCTGCTTCACCTTGCAGTTTTATGTTAGGGCTATGGCTTCTTTTCTTAAACCACATGAAACAACCTCTGTAAGCTTCCAACTTTTCTTCTGCAGCTTCCTCACCTCTCTCAGTTTTCTAACTCTAGAATTAAAGAGAGTTAGGACCTTGCTCTGGAATAGTCCTTCGCTTAAGGGAATATTGTGGATAGTTTGATCTTCTATCAAGAACGCTAAAACTTTCTCCATATTAGCCAGGCATGGTGGTACACACCTACAATCCCAGCTACTTGGGAGGCTGAGGCAAGAGGATCACTTAAGCCCAGGGGTTTGGAACCAGCCTGGGCAACACCGTGAGACACCATGTCAAAACAAAACAAAACAAAAAATCCCTTTCTCCATATCAGCAATAAAGCTGTTTTGCTTTCTTCTCATTCGTGTGTTCTCTGGAGGAGCACTTTTAATTTCCTTCAAGAACTTTTCCTTTGCATTCACAACTTGGCTAACGTGGTGCAAAAGACCTGGCTTTCAGCCTATCTTAGCTGTCAACATGCCTTCCTCACTAAGCTTAATAATTTCTAGCTTTTGATTTAAAATGAGAAATGTGACTCTTCCTTTCACTTGAACATTTAGACGCCATTGTAGGGGTATTATTAATATTTGGCCCAATTTCAATGTTGTGTCTCAGGGAACACAGACAACCCGGGAGAGGGAGAGAGATGGGAAATGGCCAGTAGGTGGAGCAATAAGAGCACACCCAACATTTATCAACTAAGCTTGCTGTCTTCTATGTGCATCGTTCATGGCTCCCTAAAGCAGTTATAACAGGAACATCAAAGATCACCAGTCAAAGACCACTTTAACAGATACAATAATAACAAAATGGTTTGAAATCTTGTAAGAATTACCAAAATGTGACACAGAGACACAAAGGGAGCACATGTTGTTGGAAAAATGGCATTGAGTTTCTCAACACAGCGTTGCCACAAACCTTCGATTTGTAAAACAACAACAAAAACCCCCAAAACCCACAATATCTGTGGAACCGAATAAAGTGAAGGTCAATAAAATGAAGTATGCCTGTATGCTACTCTGAATCTTTCAATATTCGTTAAAAACAAATACCTTAAATATTTCAAAAGTTATGTTAATACCAGTTTTAAAAATTGCCTTAAGAATATAATAAGAAATCTGCTAACAGCTACATATTACTGAGGACATTAATTTTTTACTCAGATGTTTTCAGAAAAAAAGACTCATTAATTATAATTTCTGGTAGTCTTTAGTTCTTCAATTAGCTAATTATTAGTTCTATGAATATTTTCTAAGTATAATGCTTTCCAAATAATTGATACAAAATAAATTGTTCCTTAAGGCCTCCTAACTTCATTTTTCAAATTTCATTTTTCCAAATGGGATGTACATACACTTAAATAGATTTAAAATTAACCTTGATCTTGATGACTTGGTATTATAGATTGAATCCCATCCCTGACACTCAGAAAGTGAACTTATTTGGGAATTAATTAAGATGAAGCCATACTTAGAGGAAGGTGGGCCTTTAAGCCAATATTACTTGTGTCCTTATAAGAAGAGGGAAATTTGGACAGAGACACACAGGAAAGGTGGCCATGTGAAGACTAAGGCAGAGATTGGAGTTCTGCTGTCACAAGGCAAGGGACACCTGGAGCTACCAGAAGCTAGAACTCCTCCCCCAGAGAGGCTTCAGAGAGAGCACGGCCCTGCCAACACCCTGACTTCAGACTTCTCATCCTCCAGAACCAGGAAAGAAGACATTGTTGTTTAAAGTCATCCTGTTCATGGTGCTTGTTACAGCAACCCTAGGAAACGAACACACTTGGCTGATACCAAGAGAAAATGCTTATCCCACTCCTGCCTTCTTTATTTAGTGCCTGGGTTTTACTTCAGACAGCAAGACTCACTATAAAAGGTGTATCTTGGCCGGGCACAGTGGCTCACGCCTGTAATACCAGCACTTTGGGAGGCCGAGGTGGGTGGATCACGAGGTCAGGGGTTTGACACCAGCCTGGCCAATACAGTGAAACCCCGTCTCTACTAAAAATACAAAAATTAGCCGGGTGTGGTGGCATGCACCTGTAGTCCCAGCTACTCAGGAGGCTGAGGCAGAAGAATCACTTCAACCAGGGAGGCGGAGGTTGCAGTGAGCCGAGATAGCGCCACTGAACTCCAGCCTGGGCAACAGAGTGAGACTCAGTCTCAAAAAAAAAAAAAAAGAAAGAAAGAAAAAAAAAAGGTATATCTTATGTCAGAGTATATCTACCCTGCTCTCAGGAAAAACTCTGCTTTAACATTAAAAAGTCAGCTCATGTTTCATGCTAGAGTATATTTAACCTAAGTCTTTCACACTTATTGACATAAAAATACAAATGGCATCCAAATCTAGAAACTGGAAACTTAATAGGAAAAGAGGTTTGAATGTTGAATTTCTGAAAGATTACCCAGAAAATAAAGATACATTTAAATGAACAGGAAGAATCAACAACATTAAAGAATAATAGGTAAATATCTGGTAAACAAAATGACCTGCCTATCTTTCTCATAAATTTCAAGTAGCTATCTCTTTTATATCCATCACATTTTTGTACCTTTAGACCATTTGCTAGAGAACTTAAGAAATATATTTCTAAAAGAAACTTCCCTACAGTAACTACTTGATATCATAATCATATAGGTATCCCTTTTCTTTTCTTTTTCTTTCTTTTTTTTTTTAATTGAGACCGAGTCTCACTCTGTCGCCCAGCCTGGAGTGCAGTGGCATGATCTGGGCTCACTGCAGCCTCCACCTCCCAGGTTCCAGTGATTCTCCTGCCTCAGCCTCCTCAGTAGGTGAGATTACAGGCGCGCACCACCATGCCTGGCTAATTTTTGTATTTTTAGTCAAGATGGGGTTTCACAATGTTGGCCATGCCGGTCTCAATCTCCTGATCTCAGGCGATCCACCTGCCTTGGCCTCCCAAAGTTCTGGAATTACAGGATTACCCTGCCCAAAATCCCCTTTGCCATCACGGGTCTAGTACATGGTGATGGCTTAAGGTAAGCATCTGTTAGTCTGACTAAATTCTATGCTCAAACCACAAAGACATCAGGCACCAAGGAGTTAACACTCCTAGGAGTAGCCTATAGCCAGTAACTGATATAAATTGGTTGATAATTACCCCAGCTTCCTTACTCTTGCCAATGGGGGTAACCTGCTCATTTACATACTGTGTGTTGGTTACTTTCTCTTACTAGTTTCATTTTATTTTTAAAAATATTTTATTTATTTATTTATTTGAGACAGAGTCTCACTCTATCACCAGGCTGGAGTGCAATGGCACGATCTTGGCTCACTGCAACCTCCGCCTCCCGGGTTCAAGCAATTCTCCTGCCTCAGCCTCCCAAGTAGCTGGGATTACAAGCACCTACCACCACACCCAGCTAATTTTTGTATTTTTAGTAGGGACAGGGTTTCGCCATGTTGGCTAGGCTGGTCTCGAACTTCTGATCTCAGGTGATCCACCCGCCTCAGCTTCCCAAAGTGCTGGGATTATAGGCGTGAGCCACCACGCCTGGCCAGGGCACCGTTTCTTAAATGTTAAAGACAATTCAATCATATGTAAACTAAAAGCTTCAAAATACATTTTGGAACATTTATTACAATGTTACTAATAATCATTCATTATAATGTGATAGAAAACATATTTGAATATTAAGAACAATGAGGCATGTTTTCATTCCATAAAATATTAAAATGATCTGTCTACTTTAAGAGTGTATTCATTTAGCCCACCCCTATGGAGAACCAGGTCTTTGTATAAATCACTTCTTCAAATCCATGAAAACTGTATGAGTCATTTCACCAAATCCAGTAAGTTTTTCATCATAAACCACACTTTATTAACACTAAAACTTGAAGGCCTATATAGTAATCATGTAAACACTCACTATTACTGCTAACTACTGCTTGCTTAGAACCGCCTAAATAGCCTATCACCATGGCCCTTGGTTGTTTAAAAATAAAGTTCCTTAACAATTTTTTTTAACAGAAATAACCCTTGGCTTCTAAAATTCCATAACAATATTAGATATATCATATGCATTATTTAAAAAATTTAATCAAGAAAAATAAACTCTTGAGTATCTAAAGAAGCTGTAAATTTTTACTTACATATTCAGGTTTTAGTTTTTTATCTCCTCCTCTCACAGCCACCTTTTCTAGTTTATCTATAATGGGCCCAATCATTTCCTCATCTTTAAGCTGAAGCTCTTCATGTATTATTTCTATATCTCGAATAGGATCTACACTTCCTTCAACATGCGTGATATCATCATCTTCAAAAGCACCTAAAATGAATTAAAGGGAAGCAATTCAATAAACAAATAATACAGCGTGTTCATTATGATTAGAGTGAAAGATTCCTAGAAGGTTAACAAATAAATATAATAAATAAATTACTCTGGTTTCTTGGCAAGTAGGATATAGCATTTTTCCCCCATTTAGTAATACTGAGGCTACTGGCAATAAAACTATAGTTCAAGAGCCTCGATATTTCAAAAATTGATTTAAATAAATAAAATTATGGTCTTTACAAAAACAAAATTATGTTCTAGAACTACTGGCATTTCCAAGTTTGGTAAATTAAAAGATACTGAATTCCAGGCATGAAAGACTGAAGTTCTAAACTGCACTATTAGGGTTTCCAAGGGAAACCAGATTTAGGGAGGGGGGGTCTGAAATCATCTGGCAGACCTCTTCCCTGCTTCAATCTACTTTATCACTGTGGTTCTGACGGTGATTAGATAATGAACCACTCAGACACACAATTTACACAGCAGCTAATTTCATCGGCCTGATTTGAGGGTATGGTTTTTAGGGGGCTATCAAAGAAGCAGATGAAGGTGCATTTGTCATATATGAGTGACAACCATTCACACTATCTGAACAAAATGATGCTGGCCCTTATTAGAAACACATGCTATTATCACATATTTAAAGTGCAGTTGAAGCCATAATTTCAAATTGCCAACTGGAAACATAAGGGTAAAACAACCAGATATTACTGAAGCATGTGTACTGACTTTATGCCCTTTTGAAGACATAATGTGGCAACATAATTCAACTGGGATTTACTCAAATTACCAGATAAAGAATAGTATCATAAAAAATGAACAAATATTAAGAAATATTACAAACAGAAAGCAATGATATATCCACCAAACAATACACACATTTATAAACAAATTAATTTCATTAAAACTACCAATTAGATTATAGTCCCAAAATGAGATGTTTTCAAACATAAAGTATCAATCATTTTAGACAGAGGTATCAAAAAAATCATGAGAGTTTGATTGAGTTTGGTAAGAGAAACAGTGAACACAGCTCATTCTTAAATACCAAAACCCAAGATACTCTTGATACAAGTTATAAATTGTTTTTAAATATAATTTCCCAGAATTAAAAATAATTAAGTTGTATCTAAATGTGAATTATTCAGTAATAATAATAAAACATAAATATGCTATTACAATTAAAGTATAGGTATGTAAAGTAATATTTAAGTTTTTTGCATACAAATAATATACTATTTAATGTCAAATTCATATGAGCAAAATTAGCAGAAATGAGGAGCTACATTATGTTTTACTAACAAACACAATAGACAGTGGTTTAGGTAAATTTTTTGAATCTTTGAAAATATGAAGGAAATCTCCCTGAAAGCACAATATTATTTACTTCTTGTCAAGATTTGAGGCATCTTATGCAAACAGCATGATAAAATAGGAAAATAAAAATGGAAGCTTCCTGGCAGTCAAGCAACACAAATAACACTGTAACTTACAGGAGTGACTAAGCTTTCTGTGACACTCAGAATGAAAAATATCCTATATAGTTGTCTCTATGTAGGGTCCAATGGCTAACCATAGTGATGTCCTCAACAACATCCCTACAGTAAATGCATTAGCAGGTTTTAAATGGCAATTCTTAATTACAATCCCCAATTTTAACCAAGTGGATAATAGAGAGAAACTTAGTAACTGCAATTCTTCTGAAAGCAAAGAAAACAAAGCCCTCTGATGATCTAAAAGAATCCAAAGAAAAAAACAGAATAAAGGAGGAAGGGGAAGAAATCATGTGTCTATCTTGCAACCTTCAAATTATCTTTTAGGTTGGGTGTGGTGGCTCACACCTGTAATCCCAGCACTTTGGGTGGCCAAGGTGGGAGGATCACTTGAGCCCAGGAGTCTAAGACCTGGGCAACAAGGCAAGATCCTGTCTCTACAAGAAATTTTTTAAAAATATAGTCGGGCATGGTGGTATGCGCTTATACTCTTGGCTACTGGGGAGGCTAAGGTAGGAGGACTGCTTCAGGTCAGGAGTGGGCTGTAATAAGCCATGATCATGCCACTACACTCTAGCCTGGGCAACAGAGCAAGACCTTGTCGAGCAAGACCTTGTGAAGCAAAAACAAAAACCTACCAAAAAAAAACAAATTATTTTCTAGATTGTACCTTACCTAGACTCTGCCAAGGACTAGCCTAGGAAAGGAGTTATGACTGTATCATCACTAATCTATTCCCCCTACCATAAGAAAAAAACTCAAGCCACAGACCTTACATACGCTGGTGGCACTGTTGCTCCCTGCCCCAAGGTTAGTATTATTGTTATATTCATTTGTATTGTGAGGTGGTAACATACCATAAGTAGAATTTAAATTTATTTCTGAAAAAAAATTGTCAAATATTAAGATAAAAATTAAGTAATGGGAACACTAAGGCTATTCTGTCAAATGGAATACCCTAGAACGGGCCTAGAACACCCATAAACTAAAAGCTTCCATAAAATTTGGTGGCCATTTGGGTAACTTCTCATTTCTTAGAGCTAAAAAATTGGAGATTCTTTTCCAAAGACATGCTTCTGGGTCAACCAACTTCATCATACACTTATGTCATAGCATTTTTTTTGCATCTTGCCTTCTTTAGCACAAGATTTAATGCTTAAGAATATAGTCTTTGAGGCCCAGCATGGTGGCTCACACCTATAATCCTAACACTTTGGGAGGCTGAGGCAGGAGGATCGCCTGAGCTCAGGAGTTTGAGATCAGCCTAGGCAACATTGTGAGACCTTGTCCCTAAATAAAAAAATTAGCCACACATGGTGGTGCACGCCTGTGGTCTCAGCTACTTGGGGATCTGAGGTGGGAGACTGCTTGAACCCGGGAGGTTGAGGCTGCAGTGAGCTGTGATCACGCTGGGCGACAGAGTAAGACCCTGTTTTAAAAAAAATATATAAATATATATATATATTTTTTGTTGTTGTTGTTTTGTTGTTGTTGTTGTTGTTTCACTCTGGAAATATTAAGACTAATGCGGAATATATATATTCCGTGAACTCAGAAAGGTTTGCTGATCATAGAATCTTAGACAAATTACCTAACCTCTATAGATCTTATCTTCGCATCTTTAAAATGAGGATGCTTCTACCTCTCAGAGAATGGATATGATTAAATCAGATAATATATGTCAAGTGTTCAGCAGAGAGCCCAACACACAAAATTCTTTCAGTGATTGGGGAATATACTATTTTTTTTATAATGTAGGAATTACTAATTTAGAAGAATTCCTCAGCAATATACTCAAAACATTAATTTTGAGTAATATAGTTTCGTGCTATTCAATTCACCTTGGAAAGAATTAAAATAAACAGAGTTTCTAGGGTTTTTTTTCCCCCAGAAATTCTCACTAGTTCACTAGCACACTTTTACCCTAGTCCATGGCCTAAGTTATTTCAACTTCACATGAACTAAAATAGCATTTAGTTTTAGTGCACTGGTAAATTCAGAGGACAGACTACACTATATTACACTGCAATGCTCGATGAGAAAGTTACTTTCATTACAATTCTCTTTCAATTTGTCTATGTCAAGAAGGTCTCAGTTTAATGCTGTTGGTCTTTAATGTTTATCTTTTTCTCAACAGAGCAAGCCTTAGTCTCAGAGCTTCTAAACAGTAAAAAAAATTAAAAACTGCAGTTTTCATTGTATTTATATTAGCTTCAATTTTGACAAGTGATACTAATTTTCCACTTACATTAGTGACAAAGTTCCCTGTTTAAATAAATTTAGCCAAAAATGTGAGTAATTATGTATAAAGTAACAATCATATATTCTGGTAAAATAACTCCTATCAAGAGAAATGCCTGAAAATACTAACTATAATCATATTGATGATGGTAGGATATGATACAGTTTTTGTGAAATTTATTTTTGGTGCCAGTCTACATAAAATAGGGTAATATGATAGAGCACGTATGTGTGTGCTGAGAAGAGTGAGGAGTTGTGCAATACTTCAGCTAGGATAGGCAGGAAGACCTCTCTTGAGATGACATCTGAGCCAAACGGCCAGAGGGAGGCAGTAATGTGAGGATCTGAGGGAAAAGGGTTCTTCTAAGTATAAAAGCCTAAAAATAGCAATAAATTTGAAGTGCTTCAGAAAGAAATATGGTCAGTATAGGTGAACCATGGCAGGGGATGGAAGATAAGAGTTTCAGGTGGAGAGGTAAAGCAGTTCACATAAATTTGTAAACCATGAGAGTTTGGATTTTATTCTAGCTGTAATGGGAAGTCTGGATATTGACCGGAAAGTTTTAAACAAAGGGAAGGCAGGGTGATAAGATAAGACTTATGATTTAAAGAGGACACTTTAGCTACTTTAAAAAGAACAGATTCCAAGAGAGGAGGCAAGAATGACCGCAGACAAAGTTAGGAGGTGGCTTTAGTGGTGCCAATGAGTGATAACCAGATGAGTGGTACTCCAGACTGTGGAGAACAAGAGGAGCGTTTGTACTAGGACTATATTTTAGAGATAGGCTAGATGTAGGATGTAAGATCATGAATGAAGATATAAAATTGACAGTTATCAAATGTGTTTAAAGTAACAAATCTGAGTGACATCACCTAGAGAGAGCACTCCAACACTCAGATGTCTGAGGGAGGAGAAGAACTTGGCAAGAGACTGAGAAGGACTGACCTAAAGTCAGAGAAAAACTAGGAGTATGCTCTTATGAGAGTGAGGGAAAAAAATGGTTCAAGAAGGAAGGTGTATTCGACCGTCAGATACTATTTAGAGATAAAGACAGATAAAATTTCTTATAACTCAAGAGTCCAAAAGAGCTAAATTTTAGCTTTTCTAAATTCACTGAATTTTGAGAACATTTCCTCTTTCTATAAGTGCACTAATTATATAAAGTAAGAAACCCTAAGATTTCCCACAGTCTGCAAAAGTGATCCTATCAGTCAAGAAGGTGGCCTACTTAGAAATCGTAGCCACTTTCAAAGGCTCACATTCCAAATAAAATGGCATAAATAAACACCAAAATAAAAAGTATACTTGACCAACTGCAGGATGGTCAACCAACTGACACCACACATACCATCAAGAGCAGCAGAAGAAAACTACACTCATACAAGCATTAAAATCAAGTCACACATTTTCAAGTTGGGTGACTGAACAACAACAACAAAAAAGGCCAGGTGCGGTGGCTCACGCCTGTAATCCCAGCACTTTGGGAGGCCGAGGTGGGCGGATCACCTGAGGTCAGGAGTTCGAGACCAGCCTGACCGACATGGAGAAAACACATCTCTACTAAAAATATAAAACTAGCCGGGCATGGTGGTGCATGCCTGTAATCCCCAGCTACTCAGGAGGCTGAGGCAGGAGAATTGCTTGAACCTGGGACTGGGAGGCAGAGGTTGCGGTGAGCCGAGATCGTGCCACTGCACTCCAGCCTGGGCAACAAGAGTGAAACTCCGTCTCAAAAAAAAGAAAAAGAAAAAAAATCAAGTCCACATAAGGCTTCAGAATTCTCTCTTATGGCCTAAAGGATCATTTAAGAACCTATCTTTTGTAAAAATAAAAACATAAAAAAACCATACCTGAGGTTCAGTAATTTCTTCTGTATTATTTCTTTTTCTGTCAAACTCAAAATAAAATTTAGTAGTCGATTTGAAATAGTACATACACTACATGATCACATTTGTATAAAGTCATTTCTCTGTCTTAATGACACTGACCAAATGCTAATGAGAATTTCTGGGAAGTGAGCTACTGAGTAATTTTTTAAAAACTTCTTCATCAGTTTTGTCTCATTTAAACTTTTTATAATAAACATGCATTGTTTATACAAAAACAAGTCTTTTTGTTTGTTTGTTTGTTTGTTTATTTTTGAGACAGAGTCTTGCTCTGTCGCTCAGGCTGGAGTGTAGTGGTGGGATCTCAGCTCACTGCAACCTCCACATCCCAGGTTCAAGCAATTCTAGTGCCTCAGCCTCCTGAATAGCTGGGATTTCAGGTGCATGCCACCATGTGTGGCTTTTCTGTACTTTCAGTAGATGGGGTTTTGCCATGTTGGCCAGGCTGGTCTTGAATCCTGGCCTCAAGTGGTCTGCCTGCCTGGCCTTTTAAAGTCACTTTTTAAAAAACAAAATAGGCCGGGCGTGGTGGCTCACGCCTGTAACCCCAGCACTTTGGGAGGCCGAGGCGGGCAGATAACCTGAGGTCAGGAGTTCTAGACCAGCTTGGCCAACGTGGTGAAACCCCATCTCTACTAAAAATACAAAAAATTAGCCAGGCTTGGTGGCATGCATCTGTGGTCCCAGCTACTTGGGGGTGCTGAGGCAGGAGCACTGCTTGAACCTGGGAGGTGGAGGTTGCAGTGAGCCAAGATGGTGCCACTGCACTCCAGCCGGAGCGACAAGAGTGAGACTACATCTCAAATAAACAAAACAAAACAAAAAACACAATAAACAAGTTTAATTTGCACAAGGAGAAATACTCACATAATGCGTAACTAAAATGTTAACTATGGTAAACTCTCATTTAAAAAACTATTTGTTATAGAAAAAAAATTAACCATAATTGGCTTAAGCTGGATTCTATCACAGAGATTTCTTACCCAGCAATCCTACAGTGTTTCCTTTCACAACAAAGTACTCTTTTCAAACCTTCTTGACTTCTCTCACATTTCTAGTGCTTTCTAGTTCTCCCCTGCTACCTTAACCTTCCCCACTTCACAGGGAAATGCATGTCATTTCTGGAGAGCCAACCCCCTTTTTGTTGTTACCTAACTAACTTTTCCTTCTTCCCAGCAGTAAAATAGACAACATCACCCCTTCTGCTATTTCTGGTTAATCTCCCTCCCATCTCTGTGCTGGATATTAGCCCCTCCCAAGGAAGTTTGCACCATAGATTGTTGCTTCTATTTCCTCAGACCTCAATCTATTACACCTCTCTCCTGTATTTGTATCTCCTCCATTTCCACTAACACTTTCTCATCAACATTTAAGCATGCTTAAGATTCTGCATTAAATCAATCATGTCATTCACCCTGGACATTAATTTCCCCTCTAGTTATTGCTTTCATTCCTCCAGTTCAGAGCCAAGCTTCTTGAAGGAGCTGTCTACATGTGCTCTCTCCACTTTTTCCGCCTATTTACGACTCAACCCACTATAGTCTGACATATGCCAGCACCAAGCTAACAAACTGATCTTAGAAAGGACATCAGTGATTTGCCTTAATGATTTTAAATCTAACAGCCATTCTATAGGAATCTTGAATGACCACTCAGTAGCACCTAACCTCAGAGCACTGAAATAGTAGTCTCTTTCATTGCTTCTTTCTAACTGCATTCTCCTGATTTTCTTTTATTTCCTCTGGTCATTTCTTTTCTTGTTATAACTTCCCCATAAATGTTGATGTCTTTCTTAGCTCTCTTCTCTTACCCCTCTATTACACTTTCACTAACAGAATCTCCAACTCAGAACTCCCCTGAGTGGCTCCAATATACTCTGAGGCAGTATCAAATGAAATAAACCAAAAAATATTTTTAGTTAGTTATATAAACCATTGCTAATACAAAATCTATTCACTAAGTGAATAAACGCAAAATGTCAATGCTTACTCTAAAATTATGACTTTTCTAATTTCTGTACCTCCCTTACCGAGGTCCATTCAAAACAGATATTTACTTGGTGAGATACATTTGACTATTCCTGTGGTACTGGACATTCTGCATGCTACTTATTTATTGGTATGATTTGGCAGAAATGATGAGTTGGCTCTTTTCAATGATTATAAATGGACTGAAGATTAATCAGTTTGCTCATTCACTCAAGGCCGTTCTTACTCCATAAAGATGTGAGTAAAAAGGATAAATCTACACTCTGTTTAGGATGCTGAATCTAACCTGAAGGACTTCAGAAACAAAAATATACTTTGGAAATTCAGGACTTCAGTGAACCACTTTCCTATATTACTACACAAACTTGGGTTGTATTCAGTTTCTAGAGTAAAGAATCCCTAGATAGACATAGAAATACATGATGTATTGAAGAGTAGAGGCTTCATTCACAGCAATACTTATAAACCATCTGTCATAGAAAACCTGGGCTATAGTTTCAATGTGTTCCGCGAAAGTTCATGTGTTGGAAACTTGGTCTCCAATGCAGCAGTGTTGAGAAGTGGGATCTCTGGGAAGTGACTGGGTCATGAGGGCTCTGCCCCCAAAATGGATTAAGCCTTTCATGGATTTTTGGGTTATCAAGGGGGTGGGCTACTTATCACCAGAGTGGGTTTGTTATAAAAAGTTCGGCCATCTCTTACGAGCTCCACCACCATATGATGGCCTGTGCTGTGCTGCCTTGGGACTCTACAGAAAGTCCCCACTAGCAAGAAGAACCTCACCAGCTGCAGCCCGCTGACCTTGTACTTTCCAGGCTCCATGATTGTAAGAAATAAGTTTCTTTTCTTTATAAATTACTCAGTCTCAGGTATTCAGTTACAGCAAGAGAAAACAGATTAAGATACCTTGATATTCCACATAGCATGTCTAGAGTTTTCTTGGGAATAAGAGGGTATGTAATCAAAATAGACCTATCTGACTTATGCTTTTTCCATATTCTACCACTATACAATACAGAGACACAGAATTCCTTGGTATATAAACCAATGCATAAACTGCCACCCTCTCAACACATATGCAAACTACAATATGCCTTGTTAAATATAAGTTTTCCAATTGGAGAAAGCCTCCTTATATACCCAACAATGTGCTAAGTCTGTGAGAATTAAAAACAAAAGTCAAAATAAAAGGATCTTGATCTCAGTAACTGGACAATCTGGTTAGGAAACAAATTTAACCTATTAAAAAGGGAGAGCAATATTCACTAGCAAAGACTTTAAATCTAAGCATAATTAATAACAGGTAGCAGCAAGGCCTTTAAAAATAGAAAAAATTAGAATAGGTTAAGAAGAAGAAGAAAGGCATGACAAGCAACAGGAGAAAGCATCAGATAAAAAATAAAATTTGAAATGAACAAAGCTTACTGGAGAGTTGAGAAATTGTGTTGAAGAGTAGAAGATGATAAAAGGTGGGCATGGAGGATAGGGAAGTCCAAATATCAGGGTAAGTCTGGAGCTCATCTTCTAGTCATTAGGGAGCCAATCATGAGTCTTACATGAATGAGTAATACAGAAAGCAGCATTTTAGAAAGACTAACCAGAAGTAAAGAACCAGCTAAAAGGGAATCGCTGTTCTCCAAATACGATCAGAAGAACGGCATTAGAATTCTGATGGGACACATGAAAACAGGATGAACAGTGCAAATTAACTCAAGAAAACGATGTCAACCAGATAACCACTTTTCTAAAATGCAAACTTCGGAAAAAGAGAAATAAAATTATTACACAAATATATGGTCATATCAAATCACAGCACCAAAACAAACTATATGCTACATTATTTTACATTGCTTTCCAGTTTGTCCTATGCGTTAACAGTAAATGTTTTGAGTATTTATATTCTAATCCAGAGTCCCACCTCAATCATTCAGAGGTTAGGGGCCAGATTCCTAAACCAATAGAAGATCAATTATTAAATACAATGTTAGAAATCAAGACAAGAATATACTGCTAAAAAAAAACTTTATGTTTTCAAATTTCCAATCCATTCTTCAAAACAAAGTATTACCTTATGTCAGAACTCTGGTTCCCAACTTCCTTATAGTTCTCTAGCTCATTAATATTTCAAGAGAAGGGAGAGAGCTAAACATGCATTGGCAATTCATTTAATATCTATAGTTTTATTAATAAACACTGGAAAATACAAACTCCTATTTTCCATAAATGACATGACAAAAATTCTTTATTGCATTGGGGTGGGAGTGGGGATGTGAACGGGACGGGGGACGAGGTATAAAACTAGTTATTGCACACTCCAAAAGCTCTGATTTGAAAATATAGTTTAAGCCCTGGTTTACAGAAACACTTTAAAACTCTAGTCTTAATCTAGATAAAGCTCCTTACCATCTTGGCAACAAAAGCAATTTGAGCAATTTGAGCAAAACCATAATCTAATTTAACCTAAAGCTTGTAATATGTATCTTTGCATTAAGTAAGATATGTAGTTTTAATCACTTTCCTTAAGTTAGAAAGTAGGGCCCAGTGCAGTGGCTCACGCCTGTAATCCCAGCACTTTGGGAGGCCTAGGTGGGCAGATCACCTAAGGTCAGGAGTTCGAGACCAGCCTGGCCAACATAGTGAAACCCTGTCTTTACTAAAAATACAAAATTAGCCAGGCATGGTGGTGCCTGTAGTACCAGCTACTCAGGAGGCTGAGGCAGGAGAATTGTTTGAACCTGGGGAAATGGAGGTTGTAGTGGGTGGAGATTGGGCCACTGCACTCCAGCCTGGGTGACAGAGTAAGACTCCATCTCAAAAAATAAAAATAAAAAAAAGTTAAAAAGTGGGAGAAGAGCATCTCAATTTATTATATTCACTTCAAAAATCAATTTGCCCTTCTTAAAACAAGGCAAATTTTGGAATACACAAAATAACTAATAGCACATTCTGCTAACAAGATTCCACTCAAAAAGATGTAGGTTTACACTTCTAGCCTTCAGAGTTTGAAACAAATGAAAAGAGTCATATTAATCAGTGAATATATATTTAGATCTCTGGAGAAACAAAATATTTTGTAAATATATAAAAATGGAAATAATTGGTCTAGTAATGTAAACTGTTAATTACTTGATGCAAAAGCATAATGGAATAGTATAACTGGAATTGGTGGGTTGTACTGATTTACAATAAGATATCAATCAAAAGTAACTCTTAAGTCTCTAATATTTGTTTTCCAGGGAAAAGTCTATTAAAATAGATATAACAAAGGCCATAAAATAATCCAGTCTGTGCTACAGTCTAATTGTTTAATGCTGGAATAGAAAACAGAACAACAAGAAGCCAGAAGAATGTGCTTTTGCTTTGCTTCTCTCCCCTCTCCTCTTCCTTCCTCCTCTCTCATTACAGGAAACAGCTCTAAAACTGAATCTAGACCAAGAGGAATAAAACTACCATCCCTTTGACACATTCAAAAGTTGATTAAGTTTTCAAAAAGCTTAGTAAAATAAAAGGCATATGTAGCTGACTTCGAGGGACTAGTCTAAAATTAAAGAAATTATAAATGATTCCTACAGGACTTTCATGCAAAGTAAACTTACATGGGAGCAATCAAGCAAGGCTGTAAGTAAAAATAATTCCAAACCTTGAGATAAACAGATATTTAGCATAGGAGAGAATAATAAAGTGGGTCAATTCAGTTCTGAGAAACCTTAAAAATTGTTATTTTCTTCTAATTTTAAGAGTTCTCTTAAATTAAAAATAATATACTTTAAAGCAGTGAAAAACAATATTGAATAGTAAGATGAGATAAAGAGAAAAAAAGCACATAGAAAGACATGAAAAACATTAAAATTGGAGCTTATATTTAGTATAGTAGCAATCAAAAAAGCCTTCTGGTTATCACTGACACCACTTAACTGACAAGAAGCAACACATTACAATATTATACAGTGTAATTCTTCTAAATGTACAGAACACCAGAAAATTCTGCCTAACAGTTACTGGTATTATACTCATATTGTAGATAATTAGACATCCGCACCATTAAAGAATCCTTAAAGTCACTTAAAAGTTATGAATTATAACCCAGAGTCAACACCTGTACTTAATTATATTCAATTGCTCAAGGGTTTTAAATTTTTAGTTGCTGCAACATAGCAACTCTTTTCAAAGAAGTAGGCAAAAAAGAAGTATCTTAATGAGAACTAGCATTCGGCTTTCAACAAGATTTTTCACTTCTTATTCCTTATTATATAACAGATACTTTAAATGTGTAAAAGGCAAAATTAACCAATGTTATTTTGTTTTTGTTTTGAGGTGGGGTCTTGTTCTGTTGCCCAGGCTGGAGTGCAGTGGCACAATCACGACTCATTGCAGCCTTGATCTCCTGGTCTTAAGCGATCCTACTGCCTCAGCCTCCTGAGTAGGTGGAACTACAAGTGCCTGCCACTGAGTCTGGCTAATTTTTTTGTTTGTTTTCAGTAGACATGAGGTCTTGTTATCTCGCCCAGGCTGGTCTTGAACTGCTGGGTGGAAGCAATCCTCCCGCCTCAGCTGCCCAAAGTGCTGGGATTACACGTGAGCTGCTGCACTCTGCCAATCAATGCTATTTTGAATTAATATTGAGATTCTGCCCTACTTCCAATATTGAGCTGACTGTTTCTGTTGTATTTACCCTTTGCAATAGCCATCTCGCTATTTTCTTAACTTACAAAGCATCACTTAGCCTTCTGCCTGTAGAAATAGCTCTGTATAAACTGACCTTGCCCTCACCCTTCAAACCTTACCATCACCACTCTCCAGAAATCCTCAGCTCAAGCCATACTCGTGTGCTGACTCATGAAGGCCAGAAAGTTCCTCATGTTCAACTGTCACTGTATTTTTTTCCCACTGCCTTTTTTGGGCCTCAAAGATAAAAAAAATCCTTTCTTTCTATTACAAATTACATCCGTCCTTAAAATGTATAGTTTAGTTTCCCCTCATTTACAAGGCAATTCTAGAGGAATTCAGGTCTAAGAGATCTCTACCATACTTGAGTCATAGAGGAGTTGTAGAGACTTGTTTGGAATAAAGTACAGTAAAACTGGTGGTTACATATTTTACCTTAAATATGGCTTCTGAGAAAATCCATTTTTACACCTTTCCAAGGAGTCATATTACAAGGAGGAAAAAAATGCAAACACAGAAATTAACAAAAACTAGAATTCTGTCTTTATTAGCAATACTGTAAGATATGGATAAAGGGGACATGTGAACCATTCATTATTCAAGAAATAAACTAAACAGCAAATCAGAGCTTTAATTTTTCTAACATTGGCACCCACAATATCCATTTTCAATCAAACTGAATTACTCTCAGTGCTTTCATTTCTCATCTTCCATGCTGTTACTCATCCCTCTGCTTGGAATATTCTTCCTCCTTACTTCTGCC
This sequence comes from Gorilla gorilla gorilla, assembly GCF_029281585.2. Classification (NCBI taxonomy): domain Eukaryota; kingdom Metazoa; phylum Chordata; class Mammalia; order Primates; family Hominidae; genus Gorilla; species Gorilla gorilla. The sequence goes on from NC_073235.2 coordinate 76,632,291, forward strand.
TTTCAAAAAAACCTTACATATCTTTCATGGCCTTAATGAAATGCCACTGAAATGGTATCTCCATAGCAATATGCCTTCTCTAACCATACCCTCTATTTGAACTGCCACAATAATCTATCCATTCTATTCATCTGACCTATAGCATGTACATCTAGTGTTAGAATATCTGATTCTATGCCTAGTTACCTAAGCTTGGGGATTATGTGTATCTTAAGTGTCTTTCTAGTTCCCACAAGGGCCCTGATCAGAGCTGATGCACAACAGGCCCAAAAAAGGGGTGAGCAAAAATACAAGTGAAGACATGACTGAAGAAGGAATCAATGAATGAAAGAACGCCTCAAGCAGTTATTGGCACTTAGAATGAAAAACTGTTAGAGGGAAACTACAGATTCTAGATGAAGCTAAACATACAGCACAACAGAAAAAGATCAATTTCACAGCACACAATAAGACATTTAGTGAGCATTTCAAAGAAACTAGTGCTAAGCATATCAATCACAAAAATTACTAGAGAAGCAAAGCATAAAACATGGCAAACTACAGACTGCAATAGAAGACACAAGAAATTTCTTGTTATCTCTTCATCCCTGAATTGCTTAACTATTAGTGACGGACAGACAATTACCTTCTGAAGACTTCTTGGGTGTTTGCATTAGATTACATATTTTAGTAAATACAAACAATTGTTTAAATGTATAAGTCAAACTAAGGAGCGGGAACACATACCTACATACTATAACTAAGACCAATGAATGTAGCAATAAAAAAAGAGAAAAAAGACAGACCGAGAGAGAAGGGATAGATCAGCATGAATCAGGATTAAGGAGGGAAGGTCAGCATAAAGACGAGGACTTTCAGGGACAGATATTTGCAAAGGGACGCAGAGAGTAAAGAAGAAATTCCAGCAGGATGGAAGTATAACAGAAGTGATTAAGGGCACATACTCCGGAATCAGAACATCTGGATTCAAATCTGGATTTCAGACTGACTGATTAGTTGTTGGATGAATTTCTCTATGACTTAGTTTCCTCTGTAAAATGTACACAATAACAGTACCTACCTCCTAAGACTGTCCTGAAGATTTAGAGTGATAACGTATGTAAACAGCTTAGGACAGGACCTCATACAGAGCAGGCCCTCAATGTATTTAACTATTAAATATATTTATAAATGAAAAGCTAAAGACAAGGTATATACCAGGGTTCCTCAACCTTGGCACTACAAACATTTTGGGACAGATAATTATTTGTCGTGAAGGGCTGACCTGTGCATTGTAGGATGTTTAATGGCACCCCCTGGCCTCTATAAACTAGATGCCAGTAACACACACGCACACAGGCACCCCAGCTATAAAGATAAAAAATCTCCAGACATTGCCAACCTACAGTTGAAATGCATTAGTACATACTGAAAGACAAAAATTGTGCTATGTAGTAACCAAAAGATATTACCATAGGTTCAAATGTGTAGATGTCAATTGATGGAAAGGCTCTAACACTGAGCTGAGGAGTTGAAATTTAATCTCTTAGATGAGCAAATTCTATGGAGATTTTCAGAGACGTATTCTTGTGATCTTGCTCATGCTGGCTTGTTTGCTCGCACACTCTTTTTTTTTTTTTTTTTTTTTTGAGATAGAGTTTTGCTATTGTTGCCCAGGCTGGAGTGCAGTGGCGCCATCTTGGCTCACTGCAACCTCCACCTACCATGTTCAAGCCATTCTCCTGCCTCAGCCTCCTGAGTAGCTGGGATTACAGGCGCCCACCACCACACCCAGCTGATTTTTGTATTTTTAGTAGAGACAGGGTTTCACCATGTTAGCCAGGCTGGTGTCGAACTCCTAATGTCAGATGATCCACCCACCTCAGCCCTCCAAAGTGCTGGGATTACAGGCATGAGCCACCATGCCCAGCCTGCTACCACACTCTTTAAATGATTCTGTCAATTATGTTCAAGATCTAATAGCTTGGAGAGAGACTGATGGTCACAAAGTAGTTGACTGTTGGGTAGTAGTAACAGAAATGACATCAAAATGGTCAAATCTAAAAAAAAAAAAATGAAAGAAAACAAAGTAGAATTTACAAAGTTTTTTGGTCTAGTGGGCAAAAAGAATGATAACAAACCGAGAAGAAATAAAATGTGGCCTGTCATCCACTTGGAGGTGTATAAATAGTTAAAAAGATACACATTTTAAGAGACATATTTAACAAATGTTTACTGGATGTTAATCACAAAGAGAATGGTGCCAGGAGCTGGAAGGCAAATTTCTGAGATAAGAAAAAGCGGAACACAACTAGTTTCTGCTTTCAAAAGTGATTACAGCCTAACAGGGGAGACAGATCAGCATATAATAAAAATAAGAAAGTAAACCCAAGATGGAGGGGAACAGGGAAGGAGTCAGTATTCACACAAGTTGATGGAAAAAGACAGCCTTCAAGGTTTCAAATTGGAGCACTGGTGTTATGTAGATGCCATTTAAAAGTTATACTAAGAGTCATGTACAGGTTTTGATGAAAGTATAAACTATTTTTTAATCCCATATTTAAGTGTATTTTGATGCTGTGAGAAGAGAGAAAATACTGTCTCTGCTGGAATTTGAAACTAGTGTTTAAATGCTTGGAAAATGTAAACATGGGACAGGTATTAATCAGTCAAGTAAATGCCTGGCTGTTTAAAAAAACTATTTTATAACCTTTATTCATAATGTCAATGGATTTTGACTTCTATCTAATTTTTCTAAGATATAGAAGGGGAAATACAGAAATGTAAGAGGGATGACTCACCAAGAACACCTAGTGTTATAATAGGAAGATGATGGTTTGACTAAATCCACATTACACAATAGAGATCACATTCTTGGGTCCAAATGAAAAGTACTGTGATGGTAGATGCCCTGAAACCAGATAATATACCTCACAAAATACACCATTAAATGCATTAACACACAGTTCTAAAATGAGAGTAGAAACATGTAAGAAAGGATAAGACCTAGGGAGATGAAGGACAAGCAAGCAACCACATCCTTTGGGAGCAGACTGTGTAAGGGAGGCCACTGCATCCTCAATACTTTTCTGATGTAACCCACCTCAACTGGCCCAACAAAATGGGTATGATCTCCCTGAGATCTTTCTAGAATTTCTACTGCAATCTTATAACGTCCTAGTCAGTCTACAAGATCTAGTCCTCAACAGTTAAGCTAGAGCTATCACCACCAGGTGGTGCCAAATCAAAGCCAGTATCAGAATGGATTTGGATGGGCCAGGACCTTGTGACACCCCTTATTCCCCTGTGGTCAGCTGTGCAGGTTCATCCTGTCATTTCATTCACCTAGAAATACAGTGATCGCATATTTTATGCAAATGAAACTTTTGGACCCACACAGCACGTTATGGTACAGAAGGGGTGGTTATTGTATTATATTCTTGGTGGGCGACAGGCAGTACAACCGGGCTGTTTTAAGACTAGTTACAAATGAATACATTAAAAAAATTTCTTTCCTGCTTTATGCCATATTTCATTAATATAAACTCAGATACAGTCTTGAAAGTAATCAGAAAATCATAAATAAGAATGCAGTGTACAAAAAGTTCTGACATCATCAAGACTTTAGTTAAATATGAATACATTTAATGCATCAAGGCTCTTACTAAGGAGCCATGATCTTTACGCCATGATTTTCCACAAAAGTGAAAGGATATTATCAACGATCCTCCTGCAAAAAGTTCAGTGATCCCATTAGCTCTTTTGTCTACAGAACTATTTTGTCTTTAGAGCAAAAAACAGGGGGACTATTGTAATAGAGAAATCTCTCCACCTATTTACCCCTCCAATATAAAATCAGAACGAAAAAACTATGAATATTTATCTAAAGTCCTCTAAGAATCACCTCAAATTTTACAGTAAAAGACTTCATGGCAAACTTATTCCCCTCCATTTCCATCGAATCCCCCCACCATGGGATTTTAGCACTGCTAATATGTTATACCTGTCAAGATCTGATGACTGTATGTTATGTATTCATCTGAACAGAACCACTACACTTAGTTACAGGCTATCATCAACCAATTCATTCTCTTGCTAAAATCAAGTCATCCAATTACTCCTTGACTAATCAAGGCTGTTTTGGCTTTTTCTTTTTTCAAAAGGTACTCAACAGCATAAACAGTTCACTTACAAGAAATGGAAAGGGGCTAATCAGCAGAATTATTGTTTTGCTGCTACAATTTGCAGTATTTAAATTTAGTTGCTGATTGGACTGAAAGTTTTATGATATAGCATATGAAACTAGTTTAATACAACTGTGAAGCTGTGTAGCTGTATTGTCTTGCCACGGCTATATTGGTCTACTTTGTAGGATAAATAAGTGACTACTTTCTTTAAAATAAGGATATTTTAAAATAATAAGTTTTAGTGTACTTTCCCACATACACTGATTTTATGAACAAAGGTACACAGCTATTCATTCCCCAGTATTGTTTTTAAAGTTAGCACCTGCATGCAACACCATACACATGTGTGTTACATGTGTACAAAAAAACCCACAACTGCTTTGGTTTTTCACCTACATTTATTTTGGATTTTAAGCAATAATAAACTAAGGACAGAATTATTATTTAAGAAAATAAGACTTATCTAAATGTTTAAAATAAATACATGTTACCGCTTATATAATAAATAAAATGATTAACATTACTTCTAAAATGGGGTGTATTACAATTATAAGAATAATTCTGGGTGCCATAAACTATAAAGTTATTATCCATCAGTATTGCTATTCCTATCTATATAGAATGTCTGAGAGAACATCCAACAAAATGACTAATGTTGGAACACCAGACTAAAGCCTTGAGTTATATTTATTTTATATTTATGTTATGTATATATTTATTACAAAGTATTTAAAGAAAATGTTTTTATATGTCACACCTTGATTAAAATCTTCAGAAAATTTTGAAAAGAGATGAGATCCAGTCTTGAGACTGAGATTTATTTACTTCATTAAATACAGCGATGTATTAACCAAACTAACAAGTTTTACTTCATAGGAGAAAATAAATTTATAAAATGCTATTATATTAAAATAATTTAACTTTTTAAAACCTTAAACCATAAATAAATTCTTTGTACCTTGAAATAACAATATACATTAATCATCAACAAGAACATACATCTTAGAAAATACAACATACATATAGGATTAAAACAATTTCTGAATTTTTTATACATATGCACATAGAGGTAACATTTCATAGAAGTAATCCTCCATAGGCTTATATTTTGCATACTAAAACCTATCTGGAAATGAAATTCTATACAAAATTGTAAAACTATACTTCCACTAAATGTCTAATAGGGTTATTCAACTTATAAACTTTTCAGAAAAGTCTTGATTTCAGAAATGCATTAACAAGGCATATAAATGCCAGTACATTTCAAACAAATTATTCTCAATTTTTTAAAAATTGCTACCTTTTAATAATATTTTTGAAAAAAGATTCAACCTGGTTATGCTGAGATTCAAAAAAGCAAATAAATTAAAAGCCAAAATAAATGAACAGAGAACTAATATTCTTTAAAGATGAATACTTCCCAGAGTAGGCACACCTGCCAATATATTAAAAATAAGTAAAATCAACTACAAAAGTAATAAATCAAATGCCATGGTAGACTTGACTTCTCGAGACAGCATTTTCAAGCCGTCTTTGTGGCTTTGTTTGGCGCCATGGTCCTTTAAGTTTTGTCTTCATAAAGCCCTAACTAGTTGTAATCATTTGCAGCCTAATTGTGGACATTTATCTGCTTTTCTTATGCATAGAACATAGCTATTAAAGCTGAATGGTGATGGTGTGAAGTATAGGTTAAATTGGGTGAAATTAAAGCAAATTACTCCGGGATGTGGAAATCTGAAAATAGAAACCACCAATGATTTGCAACCCTCTTGATGATCAGCTTCACAGAACCCTAAACGACAAGAAAACTTACATATTTTAAAGTTAACTAGGTTTTTAAAAATAATATGTATAAATGTATTTTTAACTACAGCACCTCTTGGTAATGGTGGAAAGATTATTTGTTTAACTCAGCTGCAACGTTAAAAAGATCATGAGTTTCTATTTTAAATAGTGCAGTTCATTTTTTAAATAAGATTTCCATTTCTTCATATAAATTTTTACCTATAAGAATGCATCCAACTATATCACATACATAGTTAATACAATGCCATATAATATTTTGCTAGCTAAGTTTTAATCCTGAATAAAAGTATAATATGAGACAACATAAGTTATAGTAACAAAAGCAAACTAACAATGTAAACATAAATGTATTATATGCCTATAACTTATATAGGCCTACTTATACACATGCTGTATATAAATATGCATGTGACTAGCATAAAGAAAAATACACAGTGGCCTAGAAATAAATGTAAAACAGTAAAATATAAGAACTTTATTTTCATTTATCTAAAATCTTATTGCTTGACTAACAGATTTGGATAAAGACAATAAAAACATATATTGACCAGGAGCAGTGGTTCACACCTATAATTAGCCAGGTATGGCAGCACACACCTGTGGTCCTGGCTACTTGGGAAACTGAGATGGGAGGACTGCTTTAGCCCAAGTGTTCGAGGCTGCAGTGAGCTATGATGGCACCACTGCACTCCAGCCTGGGTGACAGACTAAGACTTTGTCTCTTTAAAAAAAAAAAAAATACACACACACACACACACACACACACACACACACACACACAGATAGACACACATACATACATTTGCACCCTGCATATTCTCTTAGGTAACCAAAGTAGTCAAAAAAATGTACTACACCACATCTAGATAAGCTTACACTGAAGTAAGAAAAAATTTCTAGCAATGAAACTGATATCCTTCCTTCTTTTATTGACTGCTATGTAAAAAGCATATTTTAGGTATCTAGGGAGAGATGAAATTAAATGACATGGCCCATACTGTCAAGGAGTTTACAGTCTAGTAGGAGAAATAAGACAAGAATATGTAACTAAACCATGGCATCAAAAAATGATCCTACATGTAGAAGGCTCCTAATCTCAAAGGCAGGAAAAGTGAGCAAAAGGGGGACAGACGAAGTTCACAGAGGATATGGACCTTAAAGGACAAAACCTAGCTAGAGGTACAGCAAAGGCAAGGGTAGAATACATAAGGTACATTCAGGACACAGAGTAAATATGTCTGAGGAAAATTTAGAACAGAAAAGAAAGCACTGGAAAACATACTAATGTTTAACAATGAAGAGTATTGAGTACCAGGCAGAAAATGGAATTCCCAGGAAGGCACGAATGTTTTACAAGAGGCAGTAACATAATCAAATGCAATGACCCTCAAGCAGTGATACATCTAATTTCTCAAAGGCCATATCACAACTAAAGGTGATATGCCAAATATGTGGTCCTATGGAATAACAGCAATACTCGTGGACCTTAAGTCCTTGTCCCATACCAGGCTACGAAGGTATTTCTGCTTCCTATTTAATAACTGTATGCTTATGTGTTATCTTTTTGTTTTATAGTTAGTATAGTACAAAATTGAATATTCACTGCAATGTTCAGCTACTGGTAGATTTTTATTTGTGTGTATTTTCAAACCATGGCAATAATATATACGTCTAAATAATACTATGATGCTGATAAAACTTAAGTTAGAAATTTAACAAAATACACATAATTATTTTCTGTTTTGTGAAAAACAGACTTTTAACCCCTCTATGGTATAGGAAACCAGGTACTGGGGCAGATCACTAAGTGACATAATTGTGGTTAAGAATCACTGCTCCTATAATCCCAGCCCTTTGGGAGGCCGAGGCGGGCGGATTGCTTGAGTACAGGAGTTTGAGACCAGCCTGGGCAATGTGGCGAAACTCCTGTCTCTACAAAAAATACAAAAATTAACTGGGTGTGGTGGAGCGTGTCTGTAGTCCCAGCTACTCAGGAGGCTGAGGTGGAGAATCGATTGAGCCCGAGAGGTGGAGGGTCCAGTGAGCCTTGATAGTGCCACTGCACTCCAGCCTGGGCAACAGAGTGAGACTGTCTCAAACAAAGAAAAGAACCACTGCTCTTAAAGGAAGAAACTGGAAGAAGAAGACTGTAACAGTTATTCTCAAAAATCTTCTAGTGTGCAGATGATTCCCAGCCCTCTCCTTGATTCTGGATTACTAGGGAGAAGTCTGAGATTCTGCATTTTAAAGCAAACATACGTCTGAGACAAGTGATTACAGGGTCACACTGATCAGAAAAAGAGAGCCCCAGCAACAATTTATTAGTAACGGCAGTTAAGTGGTAGTGAAAATAGAATAAGGAAAAAAAAGAAGAGAAGTACTTCCAGAAAAGACTGATAGAACTTGATGACAGATAATAGCAATAATATAAGGCAAATCAATTTTATTAATTAAAAATAAATAGGCCGGGTGTGGTGGCTTACGCCTGTAATCCCAGAACTTTGGGAGGCCAAGGCAGGTGGATCACCTGAGGTCAGGAGTTCGAGACCAGCCTGGCCAACATGGTGAAACCCCCGTCTCTACTAAAACTATGAAAATTAGCCGGGCATGGTGGCAGGCGCCTAGAAATCCCAGCTACTCGGGAGGCTGAGGGCAGGAGAATTGCTTGAACCCGGGAGGCAGAGGTTGCAGTGAGCTGAGATCATGCCATTGCACTCCAGCCTGAGGGAGAAGAACGAGACCTTGTCTCAAAAATAAAATATATATATATATATATATATATAAATGTTTGGGTGCCTGCTTAGAAAGCTGATCCAAAAAAAAAGTTTTTTCATTTAGAGTACAAAACTACTTTATTTAACCAAATAAACAGACTGTTTAAAAAGAAACAGAAATGAAACTTTTAAAACGTGGTGGTACAATTTGGCTGTGTCCCCAACCAAATCTCATCTTGAATTGTAGTACCCACAATCCTCATGTGTGGTGGGAGGGACCTGGTGGGAGGTAATTGAATCATGGGAGTGGTTACCCCCATTCTGTTCTTGTGATAGTGAGTTCACACAAGATGTGATGGTTTTATAAGGGGCTTTTCCCTTTACTCATTCTGTCTCCTGCTGCCCTGTGAAGAGGTGCCTTCCACCATGCTTGTAAGTCTCCTGAGGCCTCCTCAGCCTCATGCAGAACTGTAAGTCAATTAAACCTCTTTTCTTTATAAATTACCCAGTCTTGGGTATTTTCTTCATAGCAGCATGAGAATAGACTAATACACACAGCATTTAATAAAGTTTCAATTTATCCTATGCTCTGACTTTCTCCCATATGGACAAGGTTAGAAGGTTAGAGTTGGCACTACGCAATACCATTCTGCATAGTGCAGAATGGATACCATTCTGTTTTACGTTTGGTGATCCCACGAAGTAATATATCGGTTTAATTTTCACAAACAATAAGCTTCACCACATATTTAATGAAGAGGAAACATTTTTATTACAATTCTGGTAATGAAATTTCATCAGAATTATACTGCTCTAACTCTCATAATAGTGTGATGCTTTAAACCAGTATTATGAGGTATTACCAAGATGAGATAAATGTATTTTCCAGTCAAGAATCAAAGTAAATAGGTTCTTAAAATTTTTTAAGTGTAAAATTTCACAGGTATTTTCTCCCCTCTCCAAATTCACAGAATTATCAATAACAATTTCAAATTTATCACTGATAGGTAGAGATTTGTTGTTCAGGCATTTATCTATACTCTCTTCTAGCTCCCCAACTGCTGCTTAGGAATTTATGTAACTTCAGGTAAGATTATTTTATCTGCTCACAGTGACTACTGAAGAATTGATTGGGCATTTGACTTAAGCTGGCCCAATGGAGGAAATTTCAAAATTTATTGCAAGACTTGAACAAAGTCAGTCTTTTTCCTCTGACAGATGTGAACTAAAAACCACATGGCCAGTGAAATGCAGGAAGCCATGTTACAACCATGAGAGGAATCAGCCAAAAGATGAGTAAAGCTGGCCAAAAGGTAGAGTAGAGACAGAAAGAAATTAAGACCTTAGGGAAAGTTCTGAGTCAGTGCACTGATCATGTATTGCATGAAACCATGTATCTTATCTTCTCAGTAACTGCAAGCCAATATATAGACTATCTTTATTTTCTAAGCCATTTTGAACTGGAATTCTACTGTAACTGAAAGTATTACAACTCATATATTACGCTTCCTACCTAAATAAAACATTGTAATAATGAGTATCTACTGTCCCATATTTAAAATGGGATACAGCAAAAATAAGGGTGGAATGCATAAGGTATATTCAGAAAACAAATATGTTTAAGGAAAATACATCCAATTGACATAAGAGGTGAAAGAAAGGGTATGTTCAGGCCAACAACAGTCCTGTCTTCAGAAATTGTGAGTTCCGCCATTAACTTGCCTAAGGTCATATAGCTAACAACAATCTTTTTCAAAGGTTTCTTCGTTTCCAAACACTGATAATATGTACTGAAAAAAACTGTGAAGCGAAATTTCTGACACAAAGATGGTATAGAACGAATGTTGATCCTATTCCTGCCTTTGCTGGAGAGTCCACGCCAAAGAAATTCTTGTTCCCTTTCATCTAGCCAAAGTCTTTCCAGTTTAAGTTTTCTTTCTTAAATGTAAAATAATTTGTTTAAATAATGTTTAAGCGCTTATCATATGCAAGAGTATCACCTATCAAAGGACCGGATTAGCTTATCAAATTAAATAATTTCAGTAACAGAGACAAAAAGAAACACACTTTATAAGAATGAGAATGCCGTTCCTCTATTCATTGTCTAGCAAATGATTTACCATTCATAACTCAAATGTCAGGCTGGGCGCAGTGGCTCACGCCTGTAATCCCAACACTCTGAGAGGCTGAGGCAGGCTGATCACTTGAGGTCAGGAGTTTGAAACCAGTCTGGGCAACATGGTGAAACCCCATCTCCACCAAAAAATACAAAAAAAGTAGCCGGGCATGGTGGCATGTGCCTGTAGTCCCCAGCTACTTGGGAGGCTGAGGCAGGAGAATCGCTTGAACCCGGGAGGCAGAGGTCACGTGAGCAGAGATCGTGCCACTGCACTCCAGCCTGGGCAACAGAGTAAGACTCCATTAAAAAAAAAAAAAAAACCTCAAATGTCACCTCCTATTACTTATTAGAAGATAGTATCTGATAAATTTGTAACTAATTGATGAACATTTAATTTTTGACCTAATTCAGAACATTTCAATTCACATACTAAAAATAAGCCAAATTATTTACAAGTGGGACCAAAATTTACCACCTGCAGAGGAAGAAAATATGACAGAGCCTCTGAGAAGCAGTTTCTTAGACAGATTGAGTTTCTTAGACAGAACAGATACCAGATTTGAGCAAGCAGATACAAGGAGACAAGGAAGCTCTCCTTAGAAACCCAACTGTGGGAGTCGCAGTACTGGTTCACATACTTGGGAAACATGATCTGAACATGAACTCTCAACAGCAATAACAACAAAGATTGGCAGCCAATTCAAATTCCTTCTGTGTATCACAGATCTAGGTAAATGTTTACTTGAATGGGTCTCTGATTTCCTAGAAGAAAGTCATTTCTATTACTACTATAGCACCGTGCAATAGTGCTTCTTTTTGTCATTTTGCTAAGTATTGCCATTTATATGATTTTAAATATCTACAAAATTCTGTTCTGTAATAACACAGATGTCTACAAAATTTATCTAAGTGAAAATCATAACTATTATCTTCAAAGTATGGGGGCACAAAAATGCAGCAGATTGTATTTCTTGTACTGTTGATTTACCCAACTACTACTCCACCTTATGGCTCCAAATTACCCTGCTAAAAGATTGTATTAACTTCTTTAGGGTAATTTAATAAGGGGCCTTCTTTATGGGAAAAGTATTTTTAAGTTCCCCTTCTTTCTCCTATAACCCCCGTTTAGTTAAGAATTCACTTAATATCTTCTTTTGTAATAGTGTCATAATAATTGTTATGCAAGATAAAGATTAACTAACATTAAAAGGAGTCAACAATTATGTCTTAAAGAAATTTTGAGTAAACTGAAAAAGAAGAGAGGGAAAGAACCCACAAGTCAACACAACATTTAGCCTACCCCCAGCAAAAAAAAAAAAAGTGCCCCATTAGACATCAGTAAATATAAACTAGTTACAATTTAGTCACTATCATACTGGACTGAATCTTTTACATCTTCTTCAATTCATCCTCAAAGGCTACATGAGAGATAGGACTCTGGCACAAGTAAATTCAGAATTTATAGAAATACAATCCTTAGCCCAGGCGCAGTGGCTCACGCCTGTAATCCCAACACTTTGGGAGGCCAAGGTGGGTGGATCACTTGAGGTCAGGAGTTCAAGACCAGGCTGACCAACATGGTGAAACCCTGTCTCTACTAAAAATGCAAAAATTAGCTGGGCATGGTGGTGCATGCCTGTAATCCCAGCTACTTGGGAGGCTGAGGAAGCAGAATCGCTTGAACCTGTGAGGCGGAGGTTGCAGTGAGCAGAAATTACACCATTGCACTCCAGCCTGGGCAACAAGAGCAAAACTTCATCCAAAATATACATATATAATCCTTATAATTATCAGTTATTCACTTGATAAAATGTATTACATAGTAATTAAGGTATGATGGTAATAAATTAATACTAAAGATTAAATAGTATGTAATAATCAATATAAGAATATGATTATACTTGGTAGTAAGTTAAAATTAACTATAAATCACAAATATTTTTTCCTTAAGGTTCAAAACCCACTGTCTTAGTATGCATGCTATCACTATAGGAAGTAAAGTACCGGTACATAAAACTGATAAGAAGTACTACTGACTTATTACGTAGCCTAAAATTCCAACCAAGGGCTTTCATTTTCAATAATGGCATAGTAAGATCTCACTGGAAAACTACCACTGACCACCCTGGTGGGGAAAAACACTATAAAACACAGACAAGATACAAAAAGCAGCTACCTAAAGGCACTGGAGAGCAAAGGAAATCAGAAAGACTGCTTAGGAGTACATGCTCAAAGAAGGGGAATTATATGAAGGAAATTCATCTTTTCAAAGCTTTTAGCTCGCAACCAAGTGTTGCCAACACAGGGCAAGCTACAGATAAATCATGGTCTTTCTGTCCTAGAGAAGCAGAAAACCAAAGCTAGGGAAACTGTAGCGAAGGAAGAACACAAAGGGAAGAGAAAGAGACAGGAAAAATAGAAGAAATCCCCACCTCTTTGATTTATACCAGAACCATGCATAGGGAGGGGAGACTCAAAGCAGACCAGCTAATGACAAACTGAAGTGAGACTGGAGCTGCCATCTAAGAAATTGAGGTTGCAGTTCAAGTCCAACTGTCTACTAATACAAAACCAAAAAAAAAAAAACAAAACAAACCCGCTACACATATGAGAGAAAAACTGGAACCTAGAATCACCATAATGTAACATTCATAATGTCAAGGATACAATCTAAAATTACCTAAAAAAATCAAGCATAATGCTATCAGAAAACAAGTGAGATTGAATTTGAGATTATCCAGATGCTGAAAGTAGCTGAAAAAAATTTTAAGTGTCTATTAAAACTACCTTCCATAAATAAAAGTAAATTATGCACACAATGAACTGGGAGATAGGCACTCCCAGCAGAGAAATAGAAATGGTGGGAGAGAAGGAAGAAGAGAAGAAGAAAGGAGGGCAGGGAGGAAGGGAGGCAAATTTAGAACAGATAAATACAATATGTATATCTATGTGTCTATCTATCTATCTATCTATCTATCTATCTATCTATCTATCTATCTAGATATATGGACATAACAGCCAAATTAAGATGACTGAGGAAAAGAATATGTCAAAGATAAATCAACAGAAACTAATCTGAACACACAGAAGACAGAATAAAAACGAACAGAGCCTCAGGGACCTACTAGATAATATAAAATGGTTCAACATGCATATAATTTTTCTTTTTTTTTGAGACAGAGTCTCGCCCTGTTGCCCAGGCTGGAGTGCAATGGCGCAATCTCAGCTCACTGCAACCTCAGCCTCCCAGGTTCAAGCGATTCTCCCAAGTAGCTGGGATTACAGGCACGCACCACCACGCCCAGCTAATTTTTTGTATCTTTAGTAGAGATGGGGTTTCGTCATGTTGGCCAGGCTGGTCTCGAACTCCTGACCTCATGATCTGCCTGCGTTGGCCTCCCAAAGTGCTGGGATTGCAGGCATGAGCCACTGCACCCAGCCCCAACATGTATATAATTAAAGTCCTAAAAGGAGAGGGGAAAGAGATGGGGAGAAAAAAAAACTTGAAGCATTAATGAATAAAAATTTACACAATTTATTGAAAGCAATTTACAAATTGAAGTGCAATGCTAAGACATACAATAGCAGAGGTATGACACAAATGTCGAAGGTAAAGAGCAATTCTTGAAAGAAGCAAAAAAGTTTCAATTAATCATTGATTTTTTCATTAGAAATTAAGGACAGAAGAGAGTGCAACAATATTTTTAAAGTGCAGAAAAAAAATTAAACAGACCTGTCAACCAAGAATTTTATACCCAGCAAAAATATTCTTAAAGAATGAATCTTGTAATAAAAACATTTTCAGATGAAAGAAAACTAAGAGAATTTATTGCCAACGGCCCTGTGCTATAATTAATGCTATAGAACGGTCTTCAAAGTTAAAAGAAATGATAAGTAGAACCTCAGATTCTCAGAAAGAAAAGAAAAGCATCAAAAATGGCAGATATCTTAGTAAGGGCAAAAGGCTTTTTGTTTTTTTTTTCATGTTTCCTCATAATACAAATATATGTTTAAACAAAAGTCATTTATGATGTACTAAATGTCACTGAAATGTACATTTTTAAATGGTTAATTTTAGGTAATGTAAATTTTAACTCAATTTTTTAAATTGTGGGATTTACAAAATGTGTAGAGTATTACATACAACTATGGCATAAAAGACAGGGAGGGAATATGGGATTATATACTTTCAAGTTTTCTATATTTTACATGAAGTGATACAATATAAACTGTAAACTAACACAGTGAAACCCCGTCACTACTAAAAATACATAAAATTAGCCGGGCGTGGTGGCGGGCGCCTGTAGTCCCAGCTACTCCAGAGGCTGAGGCAGGAGGATGGCGTGAACCCAGGAGGCGGAACTTGCAGTGAGCCGAGATCGCGCCACTGCACTCCAGCCTGGGCTACAGAGCGAGACTCCGTCTCAAAAAGAAAGAAAAAAAATACAAAAACAACAACAACAACAAAATAAAAATAAAGGGCACCTGTAAACAAACTGAAAAGTTAAGGAGGTATATTGTAATCACTAGAGAAATCACTTAAAAAAAGTGAAATCTAGTTGGAATCCAAGACGAATATTAAAATAAAATCCTAACAGATATTCAAATAATCAAAAAAATGTAGAGAGACAGAGGAACAAACCACAGAAGCAACAAATACAACACAAATAAAAAGATACAAATCCAAACCTATCAAGTCCATTAGACAATGAAATAAGCACTTTAAAAGGTGTTGACTATCAGAATTGATAATAAAATAGAACACAATCATATGTTCTGTATAAGAGATACATTTTAATATAAAGACATGGCAAGCCCAGTGGCTCACACTAGTAATCCCAACACTTTTGGGAGGCTGAGACAGAAGGATTGCTTGAGGCCAGGAGTTCAAGATCAGCCGAGGCAACATAGCAAGATCCCATTTCTACAAAAACTTAAAACTAAAAAATTAGCCAGGCATGGTGACATGAGCCTGTAGTCCTACTTACTCAAGAGGCTGAAGTGGGAGGATTGCCTGAGCCCAGAAGTTTGAGGCTGCAGTGAACTGTGATTGTGGCACTGCACCCTAGCCTGTGTAACAGCACAAGACTCTGTCTCCAAGCAAACAAACAAACACGGATAGGTTGAAAGTAAATGGATGGAAAACAGTAAGTATAAGACGGCTATAGTAGCTGTATTAATATCAGATTAAATTGATTTCAAAATAAAAAGTACTGCATATTTTTAAATGAGAAAAAAGTAAATTCATCCAAAAGGCATAATATTCACATAAGGCATAATATACACATAATGTGTATGTGCCTAATAACAGCTTCAAATTACAGGGAGCCAAAATCAACAGAAGTAAAGATGAAATGAACAATTCTACAATCAGAACTGGAGACCTTAACACCCTTCTCTTAACTAAATTAATGGAACTAGACAAAAAAATCAGTAAAAATGCAGAAGATATGAACAATGCTATTAATCATCTTGAACGAAATATTTATAGAACA
Organism: Gorilla gorilla gorilla; assembly: GCF_029281585.2. Taxonomy (NCBI): domain Eukaryota; kingdom Metazoa; phylum Chordata; class Mammalia; order Primates; family Hominidae; genus Gorilla; species Gorilla gorilla. The sequence continues at coordinate 76,648,591 of NC_073235.2, forward strand.
TTACATTCAATAATAACAAAACGTATTCTTTTCAAGAGCATGTAGTTCATTTGGCCCAGACTACGCATAGCCAAAAAACAAGTTTCAAATTTAAAAGGACTGAAATCACACAGAGGACGATCCCTACCTATTAAAAAAATTAAATTAGAAATCAATAACAGTAAGGATGCTAGAAAAGCTCCAAATACTTGGAAATACACAAACGTTTTAAGAATCAACAGATCAAAGAAGTCACAAGAGAAATAAGGAAATATTTTAAATTAAGGGATAATAAAAATATAACCTATCAACGTATGTGGGATGCAGCTAAAGCAGTGCTTAGAGAGAAGTTTGTAACTTTAAATAATCATATTAGAAAACAACCTCCAAAATTAATAATCTGAGTTCTCACCCTAAGAAATTAGAGAAAGAAAAAGTAAATTAAAACCAAACAGGCGTTTGATGGGCAGCAGGAGAGGAGAGTGGACTCCAGAGAGCCCTGAGCAGCCCCCAACCACTACTGCCTTCGGGGCCTCACACGGGAGGAGCCGCAGCTGGTGCAGCAGGCCCACTCACCACCTCCGCAACCACTGGGGAGACCCAGCAGCCGCCGCGCCCCCGCCCTCAGCGCTGCCAACAGCCAGCCCAGCACCACGGGCAGCGGCACAGGGAGCGGGGCCCAGGCGGTCTCCAGCTGGGACAACATAGACCAGCAGGGACAAGAAGGTCATCACTATGAAAGTTTTGGGAACAGTAAAACGGTTCAATGTAAGAAAAGGATATGGATTCATCAACAGGAATGACACCAAGTGAGATGTATTTGTACACCAGACTGCCATAAAGAATAACCCCAAGAAGTACCTTGGCAGTGGAGGAGCTGGAGAGATGTGGCGTTTGATGTTGAAGGAGAAAAGAATGCGGAGGCAGCCAGTACTGCAGGCCGTGGTGGAGTTCCAGTTCAAGGCAGCAAATATGCAGCCAACTGTACCTTTATAAGCCCCTATCTACCTCCTAGGGGTCCTCCAGGCAACTGCCAGCAGAATTACCGTAATAGTGAGAGTGGCGAAAAGAACCAGGGAAAAGAGTGCTCCCGAAGGCCAGGCCCAACACGCAGGGCCTACGGAAGGAAAAGTTCCCACCTTCCTATATGCGGGCAAGGAAAAGTTCCCACCTTCCTACCTCCTGACAAGGAAAAGTTCCCACCTTCCTACATGCGGAGACCCTATATGCGGGGAGAAGTGCTGGAGGGTACCCACAACCAGTGGGCAAGGGAACAAGGCAGACCAGTGGGGTGGAGTAGGTATCGGGGATACAGACCATGATTCTGCAGGGACCCTCTGCCAAAGGTAGTCTAGAGAGGACAGAAATGAAGAGGATAAGGAAAAATCAAGGAGATGATATCCAAGGTCAGCAGCCATCTCAGCAACAGTGCCACTACAACTTCAAGTATCAGTGCAGACACCTGAAAACTCGATATGGTTTGCCTGTTTTGTCTCCTCCAAATCTCATGTTGAAATGTAATCCCCAGTGTTGGAGGTGGAGTCTGGTGGGACATGCTTGGGTCATGGTGGCAGATCCCTCATGAAAGACTTGGTGTTGTCCTCACCATAAGGAGTTCTTGCTCTGAGTTCAGTGTGATCTGGTTGTTTAAAAGAGAGTGGCACTCTCTCTAGCTCCATCTCACTTGTTCCCCCTCTAGCCATGTGATATGCCGCCTCCCCCTTTGCCTTCTGTCATGACTCTAAGCTCCCGAGGCCTCACCAGAAGCAGATGCTGGTGGCATGCTTCCTGTACAACCTGCAGAACCATGAGCCAAAATAAACTTATTTTGTTTATAAATTACCCAGCTTCAGGTGTTTATAGCAATGCAAAAATGGACTAACACAACTCTAAACCACAAGACAGCAAAGTGGCGAAAAACATCAGATCCACCAGCAGATAAGGCTCTCAAGACTCTCTACCATCATCCTGTTTAGTCATCTAACAAGAAGAAATGATTATAAAATTCCAGCAATAAGAAATGAACAAAATATTGGAGCTGAAGACCTTAAGTACTTGCTTTTCGTCGAATGGTCAGATAACTAGAACTATTTTCATTACCTATACAGCGTGAGGTTTTTATTACTTTTACCTAAATATGTTTCTTTCTGTTAATAACAAACATATTTTTAAGCCTTTTTTTCTCAATCTGACTTTAAAGAAAGTTTTTAAAATTGTTTTATATTTGTTCAAGTTAAGATTTTTAAGAACTTCATTTTAAATCTGTGATAAAAGTTTACAACTTGATTTTTTTTATAAGTCAAAAAACTGCAAGCACCTGTTAAAAAAGGTCTTAAATAATTTGAAAATACCCAAATAGGTAGAAAGAAGGAAATAATAAAAGATATGAGAACAAACTGGTGAAATAGGAAATGAACAAAGAAAAAAAAAATCAGTGAAACCCATAGTCCTTTAAAAAGCTCAATAAAATTGATAAGCCTCTAGATAGACTAATCAAAAAGAAAGACAAAAATTACACTTCATTCTAACATCATAAAGGAAAGAGAAGACATTATAGGTCCTAAGTCATTAAACATATGAGAATATTAATAACTTTATGCCCAATAAATTTGACAGCTTAAATGAAGTAATCAAAATGCTAGAAAGACAAAAATTACCAAAACTGAACTAAGAAGAAATAGAAAACATGAATAGTCCTACATCAGTTCAAGAAATTTAATCTGAAATAAAAACCTTCACACACACACACACACACACACACACAAACTCCACGCCTAGATGGCTTTACTGGTAAATTTTATCAAGCACTTAGGGGAGAAATAACATGAATCCTCCATAAACTCTTCGAGGAAATCAAAGATAAAATACTTTACAAGTGATTTTACAAGGTTCATATTACCCTGCTATCAAATTCAGACAAAAATTACAAGAAAAGAAAACCACACAAACAATAATCCCTCATTAATACAGATGTAAAAATCCTTTAAAACATTTTTAGCAAATCAAATTCAAAAGCACACAGGTTTATTTATAATGACAGTGTGAGTTTATCTTGGGAATAACAAAAGCTTACCAATCAAAAATCAGTCTATGTAATTCACCATATTAATAGAATAAAAAAGAAAAACCAGATCATTCCAATAGATAAAAGAAATTCATTTGACAAAATTCAACACCTATTCAGGATAAAAACTCTCAGCAAACTAGGAATAACAAGTAACTACTTCAACCTGATTAAGGGCTTCTAAAAATAACCTATAATATCACTTATAATAGCAGCAAAATATTAAATACCTACGGATAAAATTAACAAAATATGTGTAAGATTTGTATTCTGTAACCTATAAAATACTGTTGAGAAGAGACCTAAATAAATTTGAAAATTTAATTGCCTTCATGGATTGGTAGTCTCCACTGACAGTTTCAATACAAAGTCAAAAATCAATGAAATTCCAGCAAGCTTTTTTTTCAGGTTCTTAAATTTATACAGAAATGCAAAGGAACTAGAAAAGCTAAAGCAATCTTAAAAAATAGGAAAAGGGTCAGAAGACCTACACTATCTAATTTTAAGACTTACTCTAAAGCTATAATAATCAAGACAGTATGGTATTGCCAAAACAAATAGATCAATGGAACAGAATAGAGTGTGTAAACTGACCTGCACTTGACCTCCTAAACAGTGATTTGATTTTTGACACGGTGCCAGGTTAATTCAGTGAGAGAAAAGATATTCAACAAATAATTCTGGAAAAACTATGCATCTGTATGGAAGAAAATTAACACCTTACCTCATGCCATATGCAAAATTAACTAGAAAGATGACAGGCCCAAATGTAAGAGCTAAAGTTATTTAAAATTAAACTTTAACAGAAGAAAATATCTGTAACACAGCGCTGGGTAAAGATTTCTGAACCGGACACAAAAAACACAAATATCAGAGAAAATCAACTGATAAAAGGAACATCCTAATGAAAAATTTTGTTCTTTTAAAGACAGAATTAAAAAAAAAAAAAAGCCAGCCACAGACTAGGAGAAAATTTCATATAACATATACTTGACAAAGAACTTGTATCCAGTTCTTTGATACTGGATCAAAATAAGACAATCCAATTAAAAATGGACAAAAGATTTAGACAGATACTTCACCAAAGAAGATATACAGTTTGGAAGTAAGCAAATGAAAAGATGGTCATCACTAACAGGCTAGAAAATAGAAATGAAAGCCACAATATTCTCTATAATGCCTAAACTAGAAACAATTGACAATATCAAGTGTTAGAAAGGATGTGGAGGAACTGGAACTCATATTGCTGGTGTGAAATCAAAATGTTACAGTCACTTTGGAAAACAGTATGGCAGTATTTTATAAAGCTAAACATACAGTTACCATACACTTCAGCTATCCCATTTCTAGATATTTACCCAAAAGAAATAGAAACATATATCCATACAAACATTTCTACAAAAATAATTCATAACAATAAAAACTGGAAACAATTCAAATGTCCACCAGTTAATGAATGGATAAGCAAAGTGATAATATTAAAGGCTACATAGTAATAAGAAAGTATTAACGTACACAATATGAATGAATATCAAAAACATTATGCTAGATCTGAAAAAAGTCAAACAGAAAAAACTACATACTATATGATACTACATGAAATTCTAAATATGATAAAAATGCAACAATAGAAAGCAGATCAGTGAGTACTTAAGCATAAGGGTTAGGGGAGAGGATCAACTGCAAAAGGACACAAATAAACATTTTAGGATGATTGAAACATTGTGTATTTTGACTGTGACAGTAGATCTACGACTGTGTATAATAAACTTCATCAAACTGTACACTAAGAATATATGACTTTGTTACATGTATATTTTACCTTAATGATGTCTGGAGAAGACACCATACAGACAAACTTGATATACATACATTATCTTTGATAAGGTTTCATACTTGATTACTAAAGTTCAACATTATAGGCTGATATGAAATTAAGATTGAATTTTACCTATTCTGAAATCTTAATATGGGAGAATAGCAGTTTATAATAATTTGCTGTTAAATGAATTTCAAAAATTATTTTGGCCTCAGGTTTCTGGAAATAAAAACAAAAGTTGATTTAATAAAAACAAAAATTGGAAAAAATATCAATTTAAAATACATGTCACAAATATGCATAATAAAAAACAATTTGAGGGGAACCAATTTGCTATAGGGGATTAATTACTTTCTACTTCTAATGATTTGGGGATTTTCCTAGACTCATTCTCAATGACCGGGGGCTTTTCTAAACTCCTTCTCAGGTGCCCCTGTGCTTATGCAAGAAGGCTCTTGAAATAGTACTCTAGGATATTAAAAGCTAAACATTTCACCATGGTAAGGTCTTACACCTAGAGAGACAAAGAGCTTTTTACCACAAAAAAGTGGGAGGTATGGGGATGAATTAAAATAAAGTAAACAATGCATGTTTCTGCGAAAACTTTATTTTCAAAAAGAACCAGTTTATTTTAGATGCTAAACTCATCAATTCAAAATTTTGTTTTCAAAAGATTCCCTCAATAAAGCAATTCATTTCTGTGCTATTTAGTTTGCTGTATTTTTACAAGCACCAGACTGAGCAAACCATGATTGAGAGAAGCCATCTTATGCACATTGCTGTTGTCCCACATCATTCAGAACAAACCTTTTTAGATCGTTAACTACCACAGGAGTGCTGATTACACAGGCACCAGCAATTTCCTAACCAATGACCACCTGAACAATGATGTGTTCAGCTTCTCAGACCCTGCAGCCTTTCAAAGGTGAATCATTTCACAGTTTGGAACTAGATCTCCATAGCAACTTCCCTTTGAGGGTTTTAGAATCACCATCCAGTAATTCTATGATCATCAAGCTCAACCATTCCCAATGGTTCTTTTCACAGCAGATGGAAAAGGAAGCCTTGAAATTTTACAGTCTATTTCAAGCAATTCATCTGGCAGCCTATTAGAATTCAAAATATTTCGACCTTCAATCACAAAGCATGTTATCTGAAGCTGTGGTGATCTCAAGTCAAGACAAGCAGACGTTTTAGTCTAATCATCCATGATGAGAAGAGACTGACAAAAACTCTTAATTCAACCACCATCAAAATGCTTATTTTAACTGCATGAAAGTCTTTCAACAGGCAATGAAAACATACCATGTGCCATTTTATCACAACCTTCTGTTCAAGGAAAATATGAATTCTGAATATTGACATGCATCTCTGCACTTCTTAGACTGCTTGGAACAAATATGTTTCTTAAAAGTTAGCATAAATCCAATTTAAGAGCACTATTATTCACTGCTGCAAAAGCTAGAAACCTTAAGCAAATAGCAATGGACTTTTGACAAAGTCAGCTATCTTAATAAAATCAAGTACATTTGGATTTCTTAAATTTTTTTCAGACTTTCGACAAAGTCAGCCAGCTTAATAAAATCAAGTACATCTGGATTTCTTAAAGTTTTTCCAGACTTTTGACAAAGTCAGCCAGCTTAATAAAATCAAATACATTTGGATTTCTTAAATTTTTTTCAGATACAACCTAAAATGATTAATCAGAAAATTAATATCAACTCCTCAGGAAATTAATATCAATTAAAAGGAAAGAATAGATCGCAAAAAAAACTTAATTTACAAAAAGTTGTTGACTTTTCCCCAATTCAACTAATTCTCTAGTGATTTCAAAATATACTAGCCCTATTTTTAAAACATTGAATTAAACCACATAAAAAAGCTGTACATTTCAAATTGCTACTGAACAACAGTTAATTTATCCAAACTCTTTTTATACCTAAAGTATAAATGCTTTTAGGTATAAAAAGATATAAATAAATGCTATGTAATAATTTCATTAATGTTCAGTATTTATTATAGGTATTAACCAAATACAGGCATTTATTTCAGTATTTATTATAGATGTTTCATGGCATATTATAAGCCTACGCAAAAGTTAAAAACACCTATTTTCTATTTATTAATTAAATCAAAACAGCTCTCTGGGAAGAACTAAACTAATTTTACGAATAAACTAAATCAAAATAAACACTGGTAAAACAAGACAATTTTAGTTTATAAATCCACTCCTTCCACAAAGGAACACTATAAATAATCACCAGTTCCAAAGCCTCAGTGATTTGGAAAAGTAAGATCAAAATTTAATTAGTTCATGAGCAAGAAAAAATATAGTAAACTTACTCTACTTCCTTAAGACAAACATACACTTGATATGATCAAATTGTTACTACTTTCTGCATGCGTTATGTCAGCTAACTTAAACTGTCTTTATATGGGCCTATGAACAAAGTAAATTTCAAATCAAATATATAGTATATATGCTATTTTCTATTCAACATCTTTAACCTAACCTTTATACTTGGTTTAAATGTCTAATCACAAAATGAGAAGATAACAAAATTATTTTATGTTGTAAAACTAGTTCCAGAAAACTTGTACAAACTTGATAAATTCCTGACTTCTGAAACTAAGTACAAATTTGCAAAGAAATAAGCAATTTATCAATTATTTCAGTAAGAGCAAAATTAAAACTTTGCTCCTAAACAGTATTACCTTTTATTTGCAAAAGTTCTACTTCCACCAGAAAGGAATGAGTACAGCAAGAAAGATGCCATATCTTATCCATTTCTTACTTGCCTTATTTTGTATTGGTTTAGTTTATGATCTGAGCTATATAACTTATATTAAAACTATATTAGATATTTTAAAGAGCAAATGCGAGTAGAGATTTTAACCAAAGATAATGCTTAAGTTAAAAGGATAATGAATGAGCAGAAAATTATATGCATATGCATGCACGTATCTTTTAACTGTAAGTAGTTTATTTTACACATATCCAGGATAAAACATAACCATGAAAAAAAAAAAACGTGCTAACGAAATTCCTAAAGTACAATTTTATGGTTACAGTTTGATAAACTGTGAGAAATGACTGGCTATTAGTACAACACATCAAAGTTTAAATAAATAGAAACGTCTCAAAATAGTTATGCATGAGTACTCAGTATAATACACTGACTGCAGTTTATTAAATATTCAAAACTTCATGTCCATGTGCTTGATATTTAAATATAGATATATTTGTTAGACTAAAGGCTTATTTATGGGAACCTTATATTAACTTAGGAATACTTCTTTAAAAAACTCTTCAATATCAACAGTTACGGAACCTATAAATATTTTTGCTGAATTATCTGAAAAACAGAAAAAGACTCATGTGGGATAAACATATAAAGGTTTTTAGACATATCTACTGGATAACAATATTATAATAAATTTCCTAAAACTACATGCTCCTTACAAAGCAGATTTACTAACATTTACATACTGACTAAATCTGAATTGTAAAGAAGCTCATCATTTGTCTTAATTGTTCCACTGGGCTTTGAACTTCTTAAGGACAGATATATTATGAATTTTACTAACCCAGACCTTAGGGTTTTACATCTGACAATGTAAGCACTTAATAAATGTTTGCTATCAATTATTAGACAGTAGTGAAGCTATAATTGAAACACTCCTTGTTTCTGAAACATTCTGGACTGGCAACTTTTCATTTACAAGTCACATAATGAGAACCAGAAATAAAAACAGATTAATTTAATGAAAAAGCATAATAAAATAGAAAAATATCTTGATAGAGCTTTGTTTTTTATTTTTATCTTCTCCTTTCCTCACAAATTTATAAGAAATCTGCTTCTAGGTTATAAGCTAACATAAAACTACTGAGTCTAACAAACTAGGGCAACCTTAAGTTTATTTTATAACATATAATCAAGCAACATACTGTAATTGAAGCACACTGAAAACAGCAGTTACTAGCTAATTAACATTAGCAGAAAACATTTTTCTCAATGAAGGTTAAAAAAATCTAAAGATTCCAAAATAAAATATAGTTTGTTATAAATATTATATTTATGGGGAAAACTATTAATATTTTACCTTCAGTCTAATACTGAGACAATTATAAAACAAATGTATCCATTTCTATTCTTATCAATAGCTTTATCTGCATTTTGACTACAAAATGCTGGGATCAGATAAGTAAAACCAGACTACTCAGCTTTAAGTACAGCACCAGAAATCCAGCCATATAATCTGAGTACAAATTTGTTGTATGTGTGTTAGTGCTCTATTTCTTCAATCAATATAGCAAAAGTGTAGTTACCACAGTACTTGACCTCTGACTGGGGCAGCAATCTAAAGGAAAGCACCTCTAGCAAATGTGTTATTCCTCAGATAAGACAGCAGGATGCAGTATAATGGCTAAAACCTTTTTTCCTAAAGACAGTCATGCTGCTTCAATGACATTCTAAGTATCCACTGTCCTGTGGACACAAAACTTGAGGAGAACCCTTTTCTACTGGCCTACTTGGCCCTAACCGAATATTCAAGTATGAAAATACAAGTTACACTTGAAATACTGCATACATCATTTGATCCTGGCAGTCTGGGAAAAGATAGAAATCAAAAGTAGTAAAATAATCTGTTTTAAGAAGTGTCCATGATAAATGCCATAGTTTTAAAAACAAACAAATCCTAACTGCATGTTTTGGTTAAGGAGGTTGCTTACTAGCAAGTAATAAAAGCCCTTAAAAATGCACACACCCTTTGACTCAGTACTTTTAGGAAATTATCATTTTAGTACCTTTAGGTATTTATCTCAAAGGAAAACAAATCAGGCAAGAGGACAATGGCACGTACAAGGAATGTACAAGGAGGCTGGTAGCATCATTCACTCACTCATTCAACAAATATTGAAGAGCACCCACGTACCTATGGTCTTGGATCTTACATTCTAGTATGGCAAAACAAATAATAAAAAAAAACATGATTTGCTAATACTTAATCAGAGAAAACTATGGAAAAGGAGCATCTGGCAACATAGAGGTCACTGGTGACATAAACAAGGGGGCATTTTAAAATGCTCTTTTGGGAGCAAAACTTCACTGGAGTAGGTTTTTAAAAGGAATCGAATGTGAAGAAGTGGAGACGACCTCTTTTTAGCTTTGTTGTGAAGGCAAACAAAGAAATGAAACAGTAGCTGGGGAGAGGAGGGAATGAGGGCCAAGGGACTCTGTTGTTTTGGTGTTTTTCTTTTATGTTCATTTTTTAAAGATGGGTGATATTACTGCATGTTTGCAAGCTCAGGGGAACCAACTAGAGAGAAAATGTGAAATAGGTAAGAGAGGGCATGACAGCAGGATCATAGTCCTATATGACAGAGGGAAGCAGATTTCACGTGCAAGTGGATGGGGTTGGCCTGGGCAGGGACAACTCACTTGTTATGATCAGAGGGAAAGGTAGAGTATATGATGCAAGTGGATGTAGGGTGACAGAACTCAGAAAGAGCAGGCCTCACTCAGCTTCACGGCACTCGCATTTGCTGTTGCCTCTGTTTACAAATATTTACGTGATTTGTTCCCTTACCTCCTTCAGTTATTTACTCAACTGTCAACTTCAGTGAGTCTCTCTCCTTGCCTTTAAAACCGCAAACTCCACCCCAACACTTACTATACTATGCTCCTTCCCTACTTTTTCTCCTCAGTATTTATTGCCATCTAATATACAACATACTTTACTTTTGAAACACCTTGTTTATTGTCTATCTCCCTCCTTTAGTAAATAAGCACTTTGACGGCACAGATTTTTGTTTCGTTTGTTCACTATCATATCCTTGAGTGAATAAATTGTGGGAAAAGAGGGAGGTAATTCTTTTCTGACTGCTTCTGTTTTCTCAATAAAATAAGGAACTGAAAGAGGGAAGAAAGAGTTAAATATCTGAAGAACTAAAAATCTGAAATGACCTAAATATCCATCATTTAAGTAAACTGTGGTATGTTCCTATGACAGAATGCTACATAACCATTAAAAAGAGTAAGAGTGATCTACATGTATTATATGCAATTTAATTTCTTTTTAAAAATCTCTTTCGGCCAGGCGCGGTGGCTCACGCCTGTAATCCCAGCACTTTGGGAGGCCGAGGTGGGCGGAACACCTGAGGTCGGGAGTTCGAGATCAGCCTGACCAACATGAAGAACCCCTGTCTCTACTAAAAATACAAAAAATTAGCCAGGCGTGGTGGCACATGCCTGTAATTCCACCTACTCGGGAGGCTGAGGCAGAAGAATCGCTTGAACCCAGAAGGTGTAGGTTGTGGTGAGCCGAGATCGCACCATTGCAACTCCAGCCTGGGCAACAAGAGCAAAACTCCATCTCAAAAAAATAAAAATAAAAATAAAAATGAAATTAAAAAATCTCTTTCAATTTCTGTGAGGTATAAATGGGTGCTGAGGAAGGTGCACACATATGACAGCAATGGGCCACTTCACCTACAATATAAATGTACTACTGTGGTCATAATTAGACAGAAAATAATTTTTGTTTCTCCCAAATGAAAAAACCCACTGTTTTCATCCCTCAATTCACCATCTTTTCAACAACCTTCCCAAGCAGGTCTCTCCAGGTTAGGGCTATGTCTTTTTATCCTGTTTTTATAAGATGCCATGCAATATGCGAGATGTTTTGAGTTGATTTGATGGTGACAACAAAACTGCCAGTTACTCCATCCCCAATTACCTCATCTAATTGCGGGAGTTAAACTAAAAGTTTTCCATAAATGCCAGAATCTCACTGTTTGTCAAAGAATTTAGTTCACTGAAAAGTAGGTGTGTACTGCCTCAGCTAATAAAATGTTAAAGACAGTTTCACTCTTAAGTGGCTCCATACGATCTCTAAAAATGTCATTTTTTTAAAAAGTCCAGTATCACATCTTTAATAAAATGGGACACTACTTCAGCAAAAAAAATGGTCAATCTTGGCTAATGTAACTACTGTATCTGCACATAACTTACTCCCAGAAAAAAACACAACAAGTGCAGTTCTGAGGGAGGGATTAGTTACAATGTGTTGGCATACCAAGACCCGAAGTTAGCAGAAAGTAGGCCACTGGCATCAGAATGAGCTGGCCAATAGCAAAGTCAGACTTGATAATCCAGCCACCAGCTGTGCAATGATGAGTCAAACTAAGACCAGAAGAGTTCAGTCTCTCATGGGTTTCTTCAGATATTTCAGGAAGTATGCACTAGGGCAGAGAAAACAGGTGGAAAACAGAGTGCACAAGATCCAGGTTGGAGAAGAGAGAACCCTAGCTGGAAAATCTGAATTCACCACTTAGCATTAGTGGCCTTTATCTCTCCATGCTATCTGTTCAGTACTCCCAAATAGCTACCTTATCCCTCTATCGAATACCATACTCCTCTGATAACTAGATTGTTCTCATTGATATAGAACTAGTGGTACTGTGATGTGTAAGAGGACAAAAGCAAGCAAACAACGATTTTGATCTGGAGGCTACCACTGCACGTTGAAAGTGTTAAGCAAGTCAAAATCTAAGTCTCAGTTTCCTCATTTGTAAAATGTAGATAATAGTAGTACTTTCCTCTTAGGATTAAATGAGATGATTCATGTAGAAGGCCTTGCAGAGTCCTGACCTCAAGTGGAACTCAATAAACGGTACTCAATATCTCTTCTCATTAATACTACCAGAAATGTTCAGGTCTCTAAAGACAGGAATGTAGCTTTGATTTCCAAATCAAGATGACCAATAGAAAAACTGGGGCTTTGGGGTTGAGACACAGGTATATTCTTTGATTTCATTTCTTCCTCTCCTGTTCTCAACCAGCAGGCTATACTCCATGCAACTAAAGAAGGAAATTCTAGCCTGATTCCATGCTGGCTGCTCAGCTGTCCATAGGATGAAAATTTTTTATAAAAATCCAAGTATCCAAAGTTGGTCTGGTGAACATGAAAACTGACATCTATCAAATTAAATTTAGCATTTAAGAATGAGTGTTTCCTCCTCTGCTTTAAGAGTGGCCTAAGTTTATCCTGCTTCCAAAAGAAAAATATGGAAAGGAAAGAACAGTAACTTTGCAGAGGAGAAACCTGACCAACATTACCTTAACCAAGCAAGGAAGATCACTAATGGCATGTACTCCAGGATACATGTTATCATATACTCCAGGATATGATGTGAAGTATACTTTACCTCTATAATATTCTTTCCAAAAACCCATAACTCCAGTTTAATGATGAGGAAGATACCAGACGAGCCCAATATAAGGAATAGACCATAAAATATCTGAACAGTGAAGTATGTCAAGGTTATGAAAAACAAAGAAAGACTAAGAAACTATCAGGAGAACAGAGAAGACTAAGGAAACATGACAAGTAAATGTAATGTGATATCCTGGATTGAATCCTGGAACGGAAAAATGACATTAGTGAAACTGGTGAAATCTAAATGAAGTCTAGAGTTTAGTTAACAGCAATATACCAATGTTGGTTCCTTAGTTTTGACAACTGTACCATAGTAAAATGATAACATAAGAGGGAATTGAAACTGAGTGAGGAGTATAGAGAACTCGATGTATCATCTATGAAACTTTTCTGTAAATCTAACACTGTTCCAAAATAAAACATTTATTTCAACAAAATGGGCAAGATATTCAGACTATGTTAAACAAGAAAAACAAGTTTAAGCATCATACGCATAATATGTTCTCAAGTTGTTTGAAAAATAGCTTTTTTTAAAATTATAAAGTAATATGTATGTATATAATATGTGAAGAAAATGCAGGTATATTAGCTAGGATAAATAAGGCTATGGAAGTGAAAGGGATTCCAAAATACTATGGCTTAACAAACAGAAAAGTTTATTTCTCTTTAATTTCAATCTTAACATAAATGGTCCAGCTTGGTGGAGCAGATCCCCGTTCCTTGTAGTGATTCACAGATTCAGGTACTTTCCAAGTCATGGCTCTGCTCTTCACTAAGGCACTGTCATCATCTGAATGGTCTGAGTACTTCCAATTAAAACAGCATAAAGGGAAAAGAGCAACTACTAGGAAAGGCACAATGTCTTGAGATCCAGGCCAAAAAGTATCACATACCAATTCCTTTCACAACCCATTGCAGAAAACACAAACACATATTCTCAAGGTTAACAGGGAAGTGTAGTAAAAAATAAAATAAAATAAAATGTAGTAAAGATGAGCAGCCATGTGCCAAGAAGAAGGAGAGCATGGATTATGGTTGACAACTAGTAATCACCACTAAAATAGGTAGGCAAAAGAAGAAATCATCTAGAAATCTATAAATAACCACTGTCAACATTCGAATACTTATTTTTTGAGACTTTTTTCCTATGAGCATTTTTTTTATATTCAACCTATATATTAGTCACTAAGGAAGAAAGAATATTTTTCACATTTTCCTTAGGTAATCTCTACAGTACTTAATAAAGAATTACGCAAACAAACTGATCTTTTAAAGTATTTTTCAGGCCGGGCATGGTGGCTCACACCTGTAATCCCAGCACACTGGGAGGCTGAAGTGAGTGGATCATCTGAGGTCAGGAGTTCAAGACCAGCCTGGCCAACATGGCAAAACCTCGTTTCTACTAAAAATACAAAAATTAGCCAGGTGTGGTAGCACGTGCCTGGAGTCCTAGCTACCTGGGAGGCTGAGACAGGAGAATCACTACCTCCAGGAGGTAGAGGTTGCAGTGAACCAAGATCATGCCATTGCACTCCAGCCTAGATGACAAAGCAAGACTCCAACTCAAATAAATAAATAAATAATTTTTCACATATAAACAGCAATCAGAAAACATTACATAAGAGAATAACACATTTACAATACCAACAAAAAAGAGACAAGACATCTAGAAATAAACTTTACAAGAAATGTACAAAACCAACATGAGAGACCTTTAACACATTTCTAAATGCTCTAATAGTAGACTTCAACAAGTAAAAGAACATATCATGTTTTTGAATGGGAAGATTCAAAACATGTAAGTAAGTTAACATATAAATTTATTGTCTTCACAACAATAATTCCAACAAGATTTCTGCTTGTAGGATGAAGAAAGCCGATTCTTAAGTTTGTATGGAAAAAATAAACAAGTAAGACCAAACACTCTGAACATGAAAGGAAATAAGCTTGACAAGATAAGGTTGGACTCCATAATCCAAAAATCTGAAATCCAAAATGCTCCAACATCCAAAACTTTATGAGCTCCAACATGACACCACAGGTGGAAAATTTCAAACCTGACTTCTGTGACAGCTCACAGCCAAAATGCAAGTGCACAGCACACAGTTTATTCAGCATCCCCAAGAGAAAAAAAGACCCTCTTAGTCCTCTTGAGCTGGCATATCTTTTCCGATCATACCCAGATTCCCCCAGGCAAGCACATCCACAATGGGTAGTAAAATGGCACGTGTTGTGCAGGCTGGACACACAGGTTCCCTGCTGATGTTCCTACCTAAGGCCAAGACCTATGTGCAATACTCACTATTTTTTTTCGCTTATTCTGTGCTCTGTGGTGTAAAAAATTCTCGAAAATGTTGGAAAAAAGGCCTGCAGATGCCCCTATAGGTAACAGTGATAAGAAAAAAAGGAAATGTTTATGTTTATCTATAGCACAGAAAGACCTGGAGAAACTGGACAGCGGTGTAAGTGTGAAACGTCCTGCAGGAGAGCATGATGTTGAAATGTCCACCATATAAGACATGAAGAAACAAGGGCAAACTGTTGACACTCTATACCAAAAGTGATGAACAGAAGTTAATGAAAAACAGAAAAATACCAAATAAAGCTAAAAATGAAGATCTCCATCATGTATTGAAAAAGTGGATCCATCAGTATCACAGTGAACACATGCCACTTAATAATATGATCAAAAAACAAACAAAGATTCACATGAAGAACTAAAAATTAAAGGGAATTGTGAATATTCAACAGTCTGGTTGTAGAAATTTAAGACACTCTATTCAATTTTTAAAATTTTGTGGTAATAAAGCATCTGCTGATCACAAATCAATGAAAAATACACTGACACATTTGCCAAGGTCATCACTGATGAAAATGTGATGCCAGAACAAGTCTATATTGCTCGAGAAAAATCACTACTGTTTTGCTGTTATTGCCCCAGAAAGATACTGACTACAAGTAATAAGACAGTTCCTAAGGAATTAAGGATGCCAACAACAGAATACCTGTGCTAGGATGTGTTAATACAGCAGGCACATTTGCTGTGAGAGCCAAAAGCTTGCATCCTTGCTATTTTCAAGGAGTGAACTTCTTACCAGTCCATTATGCTAACAAAAAGGCATGGATCACCACAGACACCATTTCTAATTGGTTTCACAAACATTTTGTACCAGCAGCTCATGCTCACTGTAGGGAAGCTGGATTGGATGACACTGCAAGATTTTGTTATTCCTTGGAAATTGTTTTGCTCATCCTCCAGCTGAAATTCTCATCAAAAGTAATATTTATGCCATGTACTTTCCTCCGATGTGACTTCTTTAACTAAGTCATGTGATCAGGGTATCCTTAGATCAACAAAGAGTAAATAGAAAAACACTTTCTTGAATAGTATGCTAGTAGCAGTGAACAGAGGCATGGGTATGGAAGGTTTTCAAAAGGAGTTTAGCATGAAGGAAGCCACATATGCTGTTGCCAATGTTCGGAACACAGTAACTAAAGACACAACCTCTGTCCTGTGACTATGCTGAGTGATGATGAACAAGGTGGTGACTGTGAAGGATTCTGTATGTCCAGTGAGAAAAAATGATGCCTGACCTCCTTATATATGCAAAATATATACCTTCAGAGTCTGTCAGCAAGCTGGAATGAGGCTCCAGTTGTTCATTCATTGACCAGTGGTTAAACGGCCAAAATGGTTCTAATCAAGGTGATCATGATAAAACCAATGATGGAGAGGACATTAATTCTGCAGAAGTACATATGGACCACATGGTGAAAATGTGTGATGGGCTTATAGAAGGACTAGAACAGCATGCGTTCATAACAGAACAAGGAATCATGTCAGTTTATAAAATCAGAGAGGTTGTTAAGACACAAAAATGTTGTTAATGAGGCAGATGATCTGGAGCAAACATTTTAAAAAGCCATCGAGCAGAATGTCTCCTCACGCCTACAAAACCCACTTTCTGGTCCTTCAATTGCCTCTAATGTTTATTTTCTCCTAAAAATAATAATAATAATAATAAATACCGTATACAGTAAACTTTTTTATCAAAACACAGCATCATAGATGGAGACTGAAAGCCTGCTGCTGTTGGATGTTGTTGTCTAACAGCTGACACGGGTATTCTGGTGATGCTACTCTGCTGCTGAGTTACCCTGAACACATTATCTTTTCACATATTAATGATATGTTATATTTACTGTTAAGTACTTAGATGTAAATAAGTGTAAGAAAATGGCTGCTTATCAGCAGCATTTAAATTCAGAGTCAGGAAGGATGGTGATGCAAAACAACTACAGACTGTCCCCATGGGTGGCTGAGATAGTGATACCTTTGCTTTCTGATGGTTTGACATATACAAACTTTTGTTCCATGCACAAAATTATTGAAAAATATTGTATAAAATTACTTTCGGCTATGTGTATAAGGTGTACATGAAACATAAATCAATTTCATGTTTAGACTTGGGTCCCATACCCAAGATATCTCATTATGTATACGCAAATGTTCCAAAATCTGAGAAAATCCAAAATCCAAAACACTTCTGGCCCCAAGCACTTCAGATAAGAGATATTCACCTTATATTACTATATCTTAATTATATAAAAGGTATGGCATTAAGAAAAATACATTGGCATATTGATGAAACAGAATAGGAAGATCTGAAATGGCCTAAATACTCATAGGAATCTAGCATATGATAAAAGCAGCTCAAATCCATAAATATAGACTTTAATACATATTACTGAACAACCAAAGAGCTGTTTTCAAAAAAAATAAAAAGGTAGGATCTAGGTCTCAGTGCATATAAACTGTAAGTGGATTAGAGATTTACAAAGAAAAAAATGAAATAATAAAAGTACTGAAAGAAAATATAAGTGAATTATTTTGTAACCATGGGTTGAGGAAAACCTTTCTGATAACTCAGTTCAACTAAAAAAAAATTTGAATAGCACAAGACATCACAAAGAAAGTTAAAGCACAAATGACAAACATGGAAAAAAAATCTGCAACTCATACAACATAGGGCTGATATCTATAAAGAAGTCTTAGGTGTTAAGAAATTTAAAAATGAAAGAAAGAACAATACAATAAGGGACAAGCAACTTGAACAGGCAATCCATTAAAAAAATAGCTCTTAAATATGAAGAGATGTTCGGTCTCACTCACTCATAATGAGAAAAGCAAAGTAAAACTATACCAACATATCAATTCTCTCCTAGCAAAGTGCAAAAATATGCAGGTTTAACACATTCTGCTGGCAAGGTCATAGAGAAATAGGCATTCGCATACACTGTTGGTAGCAGTACAAAATGGTATAACTCCTAAATGGGAAACTTGAATATCTACCATAATTACTGATGCATTTTCTCTTTGACCCAAAAATCCCATTTTTGTAAATCTATCTCCCATTCAGTATACAAGTAGGAAATGACATATATACTGAATTATGAATTTGGCCTTGTGGCATTATAATATAATCAGAGCAAAAAAAAAAACACACACACAACTGGAAAACACTCAAGTACCCACCAATACTGAATGATCTGAATAAACAACATTACAGCCATACAATGAAATAAAATGCATCTGAGAAGAAAAATGAAAACAATAACTGTGCGCTGCTGTGGAGGCCCTCCAGGAGACTGTAAATGCCAAAAGTAAGGTACTTCAGTGTACCTGGTAGGCTATTTTTCATTTAAGAAAGAGGAAAAAAATATTGAATTGCATTTGTTTATATTTGTATAAAGAAATTACAGAAAAATAAATAAGGAACTAGTAAAAATAAATGCTGTGGGCGTGAGGAGGGACATGGTAGATACAGACAAGGAGTAAACCTTCTCGGCATATACCTTTATGTCTGTTTTACTTTTGTGCCACATACGTAATTACATGTTCAAAACAATTACTTTTTGATTTAAATTTGTTTAGTATTTCTCAGTAATTAATATTTGACATATATCTCATTTAATTATGACTATAAACTGAATATGAAAATCATCTCCATTTCACATATGAGGAAACTGAGACTCACGAAGCTTAAATATTACTCCTTGCACAAAACTAGTAAGTTACAAAGCTGGGACTAAAATACACAGACCTATTTCCAAATATTGGGTTATTTGGAATATATGAAATATATTCTATATTTATATATTTTATAGAATTTCATAGAATGAAATTCTATGTTGGATATATGAAATTCTATCTTCAAAGGCAGTAAGTACTGCTTCAAATGATTTACCTGAAAGTTACAAGCACAATATTAAGAAGAGATTTTGATCAACCACACATTAGTAATTATCAAAGAGTAATGTGGAAGCATTCCTATTTTAGTACATTCAGCAGTATTCCAAAGGACAAAAATATACCTTAGCTCTAGGAATAATGGGTGTGTACCTAATAAAAGGTTATGTTTCACAAATCAATTCTGAAAACTTCTTACATTAGAAAGTAACTCTGGGTCGAATGGCTTGAACCCGGGAGGCAGAGCTTGCAGTGAGCCGAGATTGCGCCACTGTACTCCAGCCTGGGCAACAGAGCAAGACTTCGTCTCAAAAAAAAAAAAAAAAAAAAAAAGAAAGAAAGTAACTCTGGGTCAAAGGATATAAAATTTCAGTTAGACAAGAAGAATCCATTCAAGAGCTCTATTGTACATAACAGTGAGTATAGTTAATACTACATTTGTATCCTTGAAAATTGCTAAGAGTGGATTTCAGGTGTTCCCCCAACCAAAAAAATGACAAGTATGTGATGCAATGTATACATTAAACACCTTGATTTAGCCAATCCACAATGTATACATATTTGAAAACATCATGTTGTACAACATAAATATACAATTTATACTTAAAATATATGTATATACAGAAAAATAATTCCTGATCCAATGTCATTTAGGAAACTGACAAGACAGAACAGCTTCAGCGTATGTTTACAATAACACTTTCTCCTTTATTTCAGAAAAGTCTTCCTAAAGTCTAAAACACAATGTCCCCTTTTATCTTTACCCACATTCACCCAAGTCAATTTTTTCCCCTAAAATGAAAATTCTTTTCTTTTTTTTTTTCTTTTGTGAAGACAGGGTCCTGGCTCTGGCTCTGTCGCTCAGGCTGGAGTGCAGAGGTGCAATCACAGCTCACTGCAGCCTTGAACTACTGGGCTGAAGTGATCTTCCCGCCTCAGCCCACTGAGTAGCTGGGACTAGAGGCACCCGTCACCATACTCAGCTAATTTATTATTTTTTAAAATTTGTGTAGATATGGGGTCTCACTGTGTTGCCCAGGCTGGTCTCAAACTCCTGACCTCAAGCAATCCTCTCAGCTTGGCCTCCCACAGTGTTGGGATTATAGGCATGAGCCCCACATACAACCAAAAATTGCTTTTTGAAAAAAAAATTACCAGTAAACTGGTGGATCACACCGTGC
This sequence comes from Gorilla gorilla gorilla, assembly GCF_029281585.2. NCBI lineage: Eukaryota > Metazoa > Chordata > Mammalia > Primates > Hominidae > Gorilla > Gorilla gorilla. The sequence continues at coordinate 76,669,107 of NC_073235.2, forward strand.
ATTATCTAAATTCTTCCTCATGCACATGTTTATGGCTATCTAAATTCTAGATGCACTCTAAGTCCAGGAATTCTCTCGATCACAGCACATATGTACAAACAAATGAAACTAGCCGGCAGCAGTTTGCCAATCCCTGATTTAGAATATTCACATTTAATATTATTGATATGACTGGACTAAAATCTACCATCTTGCTAGCAATTTTCTACTTACTCCAGCTATTCTTTCTTTCTTCCTCTTTCTCTGACTTGTGCTAAGGATTTTTTTATAATTCCATTTTATCTCTTCTATAGATTTATTATTATGACTCTATTTCAAAACTTTCAGTAGTTGTCCAAAGGTTTACAATATACATTTTTCATTAATCTGAGTCCACCTTTAAGTGATATTATAAGTATCCCTTATCCAAAATGCCTGAGACCAGAAGTGTTTCAGATTTTGGATTTATTTTGGATTTTGGAATATGTGCATTATACTTACCAGTTAAGCATCCATAATCTAAAAATCCAAAATCTAAAATGCTCCTACAAGCATTTCCTTTGAGCGTCATGTCAGCCCTCAAAAAGTTTCAGATTTTGAAGCATTTTAATTTTGAATTTTTAGATTAGAGATACTCAGCCTACACACCACTTCATATTTGGTACGTGCTCATTCATTCATTCATATTTCACACGACAACTGCAAAGTTGAGTAGTTTCAAAAACCATATGACCCTCAAAGCCTATAATATTTATTATCTAATCTTTATATAAAAAGTTTGCTGATTCTTGTTTCAGAAGAATTAGCAATAAAATATCAATTTTTTCCTTCATTTATTCCATCTGCCTGAAGAACTTGCTTTAACATTTCTTGTAGAGTAGGTCTACTGGCAATGAATTCCTAGTCTTTGTTCGCCTATGAAAGACTATTTCTGTTTCATTTTTGAAAAACATTTTCATTAGGCATAGATTTCTGGGCTGAGTTTTTTTCTTTCAGCACTTCAAAAGTGTCATTCCACTGTCTCCTAGCTTCCATAGTTTCGAAAAGTCAGCCATCACACAAACTTCCTATCATTGTTCTCTATACATAATGTTACCTTTTTCTCTGGGTGCCTTCGAGATTTTCTTTTTAACTTTCATTTTAAGCAGCTTGAATACTACATGTCCATGTGTGTAAGCGTATGTGTGTGGTATTTATCCTGCTTGTTATTCTCTGAGCTTTTTGGACCTATGGTTTTGTGTCTCATTAATTTTGGAAAATTCTTGGTCATTATTTCTTAAAATACTTCTTTCTTTTTTTGTTTTTTGAGATGGGGGTCTCGCTCTGTTGCCCAGGCTGGAGTGCAGTGGCACAATCTCAGCTCACTGCAACTTCCGCCCCCTGGATTCAAGCGATTCTCGTGCCTCAGCTTCCCAAGTAGCTGGGATTATAGGCATGCACCACCATGCCTGGCTAATTTCTGTATTTTTATTAGAGATGAGGTTTCACCATGTTGGCCAGGCTGGTCTTAAACTCCTGACCTCAGGTGATCCACCCACCTCGGCCTCCCAAAGGGCTGGGATTACAGGCGTGAGCCACTGCACCCAGCTGTATAAGGCTAGTTTCAATGATTGCTTTATCCCTGCTTTTTTTCTTGCTTTTTAAATACATCTCATGGTTTTTTGTTGTTGTTGTTGTTATTGGAAGCTGATCCTCTTGTGTGCAACAGTAGAAACTAAATAGTTTTTATGCCTAAAACGGGGCAAGACTTTTCTTCTCCTAGGCCTTTACTGAAGGGTTAGAGTTTATCTAGTTAGGCACTGGGCTGGGTTTGAAGTTAGCACTATTGTTACCCTCAGTATACTACAGGCTTTAAACACCTGTAGAAATATCTTGTTTTTATGATGGGGCTTAATTTATCAGAGTAATGTCTATTCTATTGTGAGTTCAGCTCTTTCTTTTACACCAGGAATCGCTGTCTATTCTTTTTTCCTCTCCTGTCTCTAACCCAGCAGCTGTTAATTATTATTAGAAACCTGTTAGTTTGATGGTAAGAAATGGTTGGGGGCCCAGATCAATCCTCTGTTGTTCTGAGCAAGGCTCAGCCTTAGTCACATGTCAGCCTGGGTCTTGAAGATATAGCTGTATCAGTTATCTAACCTCCTGCCCTAAACTACAGTTGTGGGCCCCGCATATTCCTGACAAAGTAGACACACACACGTGCACGCACTTTCCTCTCCCCAGCTGCAATGAATTTCAGAATTTCATCAAGGCCCTAAGGCTTGCTGTGCTTACTACCTCCTTTCCACTCCACTGTTCCCAGATGATGGCTTTTGTTGTATAGTGGAGAGAAGGAAGAAGCCATGTGTCACCGCTGTTCTCGTCCCCAGGGTGTGTGCCACATCGCATACTTTTGGGGACTTTTTCCCATTTCCCATCTCCTGGGATTCCTACCCCATCCACTAGTGAAGAAAGAATATACAAGAGGGTACCAGGTTCCCCAATTTCTGCAGCCTTCACGGACATCACAAATTCTTGCTGGCCTGGACTCAACCTTCACTAATCTGTCCCAATTCTAGCTGAACTCTTCTCACTGGTGTCCCGTTGTGTCTATCCAAGTTGAGTGTGGGTTCATGTCTCCTCCATCCCCATAGGCACTGTATATCCTTACATTTTAAAGTTAGTCAGGCTCTTTTTCATTGCGAGGGTGGGAGTGATACTCCTTCCGGCTCTCTACACCCCAGGGCAAAAACTAGAGGGCCTCACAACTTTTTAAAACCCCTTTTTAAAATAAAAATATTTCCCGATGACTGGTCTATATTTCAAAGATTTAAAAATCCCAATACATAAATTAACATGTGCCCAATTCTTATTCAAACCCCCATATTCTCCTTTAATTACACTCATTATTTTCTTGTAAAAAAGTTTAATTGAACAGCTAAGTATAAATTTTTGAAGGAAAGAAGAGCCAATTTCTTCTTTCGATTGCACCCTTTAGTGAAAATTAACTATGATCACAAGAATTTGTCTCCTGTGGCTTGTTGATTATAAAGAATAAAACATACATACATTTACCACCACTCTATGTCATCATCCTCTGGTATTCTACAATGTGCTCTTGGTTAGGAGTTTTTATCTTGTATACAACATACAAACGTGCATATTCATATTTTCTCTCTCTCTCTCTCTGCAATTTTGAAACTATAGTAATATTCCAGATCGGAAGGGACCCACGATATGGTCTGCAGTTTCAGTTAAACATCCTATCTGAATCCTGCCGTGCTTCAGCCTTCATCTGAATTTATGTCCTGTTGTAATACCATTATTTCTAAGAATATTTCCTCAGGTAAGACATTAAGACTTATGGGTCTGTAATGTAAAATCCTACCATAAATAACCATTTTAAGGCATATAAAAGTTAAATTTTATACACTTATTGCTATCCTTTATTACTATGCTCAAAAAAATCACTGCTGTAATTTTTTTATTCCAATATCACAGGCACAAATTTTCCAGTTGCATGCATGAAAAAAATTTTTTTAAATATGCTGTCTTCATATAGTAACTAATCCAAAATAGAAAACTATCCTTGTACCAACTGAAGTCTCAGGGACAGATGCACTGATTAGAGACTTCAACAACATAACTCATGCTGTCTGAAAGGCCTTCTCAGGCAGATGTTCCATCTTATGACTCATTTAATCATTTACTTATATACTAATGTCCACTACATTATACTGCTCACATCAAAGCAACCAAGCAGTGAAAAAGAAATGCCAAATCTTGTTCCTGCAAATATAAAGTTCTCATTTAGATTGTTTCTAAAAAGAACAAAAAGGTCTTATTTTAAGTAGTTTTCCTGCTTTTAATCACTGAATTCATGTAGAGTTTCTGTATGCCACTTATTATTGAGGTTTAGCCAGCCAATTATATTGCAGAGGCATACCACTGGCTACTTTAGAAAACATCCTTATACTATACCTTTTACCTGTTATTAAAATTAAAACTAAATATACCTTTTACCTATTATTAAATAACAGTGACATTCTTGAAGCTTTTTACAAAGTACAAGATAATAAACTTACTTTAAATGAGTAATTTTATTCCATTAGTCCCGAAACATGTTCACTGAAATAATTATCTAAAAACACTTGTCAACCCAAATAATGTCAATATACTAGTACTGTTAACTTACTTAAATAAATTATAACCAGGATTATTTAACAAAACGTTAAAGGAAAAAAACTCAGTTACTTAGAATGCACTGGTATGGTTCTCTAAGCATCTAGATTGCTGTGTAGAGTTAATGCTCATGCAAATATAAAAGAAGTTATCTAACAGTCTAAATATTTATTCCAATATCAATCTTAAGTTTTAATCAGTTATATTTTGTTCCTTTTTAACAGAAGGAAATGAATTAAAATGAGTGCAAAATGCTTTTAACTGGGAATTTAAAAATTAGAAAAATACTATTAAAGTGATCATGAATGTATCATATTAAGAGTATTAAATTTCATTTGAAAATCAAATTGTATAATTGAAGGATTTTCACACACATGGGATTTTCCACATTTTATCTCTTAATGTAATATTTATTCAAAGTACATTTTAAAATTGAGAAATACCTTTAATATTACAACACCTTCTTATTTGCTACCAAAATAAGGGAGAGATTTTTATGAAACTGTCATTTTAAATAATAGTCAATAGCTGCACACATTAAGTAAACAAATTCAGTTCAAGGGAAGAACTTCATCACCATTTGGTGGTTGTAATTTAGATTATTCTAGCGTGTAATACTTTAATTGTATAAAACAAAGCTGATGTCACAAATACAAAAGAATTTCTTGCAAAGCAAGTACCACAAGTAATTTCTATGCTGCCACTGATGGCTGACAAGTGATGAGCACTTTGTTCAAATGTATATGCTATGCACATAAGACAACAGGTGGTTTATAAAAAGAAAATACTGAAGACAAGCTTTTAACATGTTCACAATCAACGTTTTTATAATATGCCCTGTCAGAATATCTGCTATAATCTTTGAATAACTAAAAGAACTCTTAAATAGGGAAATATAATATTCTCAACCTAAAAAAGAAGCTGAATCAGACAAACTAGAATTAATGCTGGGCTAAAAATGTTTATATAAGACAATGTATTGATATATTACCAATGTAGTAATATGTTGCCAGTGTATTCTATAGGTTAATAATTTATGTTACAATATTTTCAAATATTTTTTAACATTTGTCCTATTAACCCATTTACACCAGAGGTGGCAAGTTGTTTTTTTGTGTGAAAAATCAGACCATGGAGAAGACCTTGTGCAGTATGATATAAATAACTCCCACAAGCTTAGTGTTCCAATAATGGAACACTTAGGCATAAATAGGTTAATTGATATCTGGCTACTGTTACTCAGTTCTGGAGAAAACCTTCCCATAGAAGCTAAACAAAACAACAAACACCCAAGCTCTAAAGGCCTAATTAACTGCAGTGTTGGAGGCAGTTTCTCACTGATGGCAAAAATTGAAACAGATGGCAGTGTCCAGAATGATTAGCATTCCCCCCTACTACCACCACCTAAGGATTTAACCTTTTAATAAAGCGCTAGAAGCTATGTTGTTTTGATGTTGTTGGTTTGTTGTTTTTTTTTTTTATGAGAATAATTCCAAGTCAGAATGAAATTAAACTTCAAAAGTCTGAAACATAGTTACTCGCTCTCCCACCCCCAACTCCAATGAAGCCCAGGGGGGAAAATTTTTGATTAGGAATGAATTACACTGTGAAGGATTCTTCCCACTTCCCTACCTCTAAATGTTCCTGTACACAAAGGATCCTTATTTCTCTTAAGTGATTTTAGCTGTTCTAGTTCAAAGGGTGACAATTGCTGTAGTTTAAAGGGTGAAGAGGGATGGAATTAAGCTACTAAGAAATGAAGAAAAAATAAACAGGCAAATGTGATCTACAACTTCTCTTACAGTCACATTAATACAAGCAAGGAATACCTCAAACTCACATTAAAACTGTTTAATTCTGGAGTGTAGGTTTAACATCCAATTTATTGACACAGTATAGCCAAATATTAATTTGTAAGCAAGGGGTTCAAAACATACAATAGCTATTCAGTCTTTCCAAATGATCACGTAGCTGAAAGCTCTGCACATTTGCAATAAAGGTTTGTTTTGTTTTGTTTTGAGATGGAGTCTTGCTCTGTCACCAGACTGGAGTGCAGTGGCATGATCTCGGCTCACTGCAATCTCTGCCTCTCAGGTTCAAGTGATTCTCCTGCCTCAGCACCCGCTAGTAGCTGGGATTACAGGCATGCCACCACGTCTGGCTAATTTTTATATTTTTAGTAGAGACAGGGCTTCACCATGTTGGCCAGGATGATCTCGATCTCCTGACCTTGTGATCCGCCTGCCTCGGCCTCCCAAAGTGCTGGGATTACAGGCATGAGCCACCGTGCCCAGCCTGCAATAAAATTTCATATGCAATGCTTGCAAAGCAAAAATGGTAAAACTGAGTTCTAAATTAATGTCATTTACATGCACTTGTAGGAACTGAAGAAATCCAAGTTAAAAACAAGAAAGTGGGCAGATTAATAAAGACTACTATAGGCTTCTGGATATTTTCAAATAACTTAAAGCAGGGGTTCTTAAAGTATGGTCCATAAACCCCTGGGAGTCTTCAAGGTCAAAATATTATTTTAGGCCAGGCACAGTAGCTCATGCCTGTAATCCTAGCACTTTGGGAGGCCAAGGCAGGCAAATCACTTGAGGTCAAGAGTTCCGAGACCAGCCTGGCCAAGATGGCAAAACCCTGTCTCTACTAAAAATACATAAATTAGCTGGGTATGGCAGTGGGCACCTGTAATCCCAGCTACTCAGGAAGCTGAGGCACAAGAATTGCTTGAACCCGGGAGGCAGATGTTGCAGTGAGCCAAGATCACCCCACTACACTCCAGCCTGGGTGATGCAGTGAGCCTCTGTCTCAAAATTTCTCTCTCTCTCTCTCTATATATATAGTTTTACATATATGTAATTTCATAATAATATTAACATGTTATTTGCCTTTTTCACTGTATTGACATCAGCAGTCATGGTACAAAAGTAATTGTGGGAAAAACTGCTAGTATCTTAGCATGAATCAAGGTCATATTGTACTTGGTCAATGTATTCATCACAATTAAAAATAACCCAGTTTCACCTAAGGCAGTCCTTGATGAACCAGTAAGGGCTATTAATTTTATTGTATCTCAACCCTTGGGTATACATCTCTAACGTGCTGGGTGAGGAAACAGAAGTATGCATAAAATGTTTCTGCTACATACCAAAATAATGGTTGTTAAAGGAAAGCATTTGGGTTGCAAGCTGAACTAGCCACTTTTTTGTAGAACCCAATTTCTATGTGAAAAAATAACTGACATTCAAACTATGGTTATTTAATCTTTTGTATCTGGCAGCCATTTTCTTGTAAATTATAATATTCAGACTCTCAGCCACCAGGAGAAAGCTCAGGATGGGGCAGACACAGACCACACCACCCAAAAACATTCCCATGTTCCCAATTCCCTGAATTACACACTAGCAGGGGGCAGCTGCTCAAACACAGCCAATGCTCCATTCCTTGTCAAGTGTTAATAAGACCTGGCAAGATAGTGGGGGGTTGGGAGGTGGCAGGATTCAGACTTTCAAGTAAAAATTATAATTTTTGAAAATGTGCATTTGCCACTGTAACCCTGACAACTTCCCAATATTTAAAGATTTTTCTGATGAGATCTGTGGTGATATCAACAGATTTTATTTTTTTGATACTGTATCACATAAGGTCTCAAGATTTGGAATATCTGTATCACTCACCAAGAATCAGCATTTTCCAAACAACCAAACGGGTAAAAGAGTCACTCAAAGTACAAGATAGACTAAGGGACTTTAATATGGGTACAGAATGTTCACTGTTATAGTTGCAGATTCCACATTCCGATTAACTTTTAAGGTACTATTATTTGTCAAGTTTTGATGTAGTATCAAAGAAGAATATTCACAATTATCTGAAAGGTTATTAAAATACTCTTCCCTTTTCTAACCACATATCTGAGGCCAGGTTTTCTTTATATACCTCAACCAAAACAACATACAGTGTTAGATTAAATGTACAAGCAGATATAAGAATCCAGCTGTCCTCTCTTATGCTGGACATTAAAGAAATTTATTTAAAAAAAAAAGCAATCCCTCTTGGTCTCATTAAATATTTTTGTTTTAGAAAATGTAATCATTTCTCAAAAAATATATTATGTACACATATAATGGGTTTACTGTGGTTTTAAAGTGAATTAATAAGTCATTTAAAAAATCTTAGTTTTAATTTTTAATACGGTAAATACTGATTGACATTTACCCACAAAAGCACAAGGTTTTGAGAGCCCTTAATAATTTTAAAAGTTTTAGAGTCTTGAGATAAAAAATTTTGAGAACCATTACTTTGGAGGCTATTAATACCAATTCCTTCCAAGATATATTTCTGTCTTTCCATAGGAAGACAGGTGGATGAAGAGTTACATTCTTTTTTATAAAAATACGTTTTTCTAGGAGCTACAAAGGATAGTTGAATGAGAAAGACTATAGCAGTTAGAAAAAGAAACCAAGGCTCCTTGGACACTTGGCTATTTCCAGAACTGGGGAGGATATAAAAAGATAGGCCTGGAACACCCTTGAGATCATACCAGACAGCAAGAAAGCTATCAAAGACCACTAATGTGGCATCAAAAGTGCTCAGGAACCAACTTGAAGAGATTCCCCTGGAACAACTGGAATATCAATATGGATAACTGCAATGGACGGAAACATAACAAATGTTTAAACCCAGGAGGTTTAAAGAAATCAGAAGGTATCATTATCTACCTTTGGAGGAGCCTAATGAACCAACTCATTATTTTAACAACTTTATCCAAAGAAAACATCAATATAATTCTTTTTTTTTTTTAATCCCATCCACATCTCCAAGGAGTAAGGGGAGGAGGCTTAAGACAGTAAAGCATTTCAATGGAATCCTCATTTGGTAAAAATAAGATCTTGTAACCCTTAAATACAATTGTTTAAATTCTGCAGAAAATACTGATTCATTGATACTAATCAATAGTAAGCATCTACTTTCTAAAGTAAACTATATTTCCCTTACCATACATAAATTGCCTTCAAAGAAACCCACACCAAACACCTACCTTTAAGAACCAAACAAAATTACAACTTGTCTGACTAAAGATGATCTCTCTTGCCCTCTCCACTCTATTCCTAGAAATGCTTGTCGGCATCAAAGTATCATCACGAGTATTTTAGGTTCAAAAAGAGAATGCGAAGATTTTCTTAAGTAAATGGGTTATAAGGTAGAGGAGACTAAAGGCTTAAAGCATGTAACCATGAGTGTTATAGTCAATTAACTAAAAATGCACACAACATACAATATGAGAGAAGTTAAAATGATGGGTTTCAGGTCACAGATCCTAGATTAAACTCTCAATTCTTCCATTTACTAACTTAAGCAAGTCACTTCATCTCTCTTTTTTTAAGAGACAGTGTCTGGGTCTTGCTTTAATGCCCAGGCTGGAGTGCAGTGGCACAATCATGGCTCACTGCAGCCTCAAATTCCTGAGCTTGAGTGATCCTCCCACCTCAGTAGATCCTCAGCCACCTGAGTAACTGAGACTACAGACACACGCCACCATGCCCGGCTGATTTTTTTTATTGTTTAGTAGAGAAGGGGGGTCTCACTATGTTGTCCTGGCTGGCCTTGAACTTCTAGACTCAAGCGATCTTCCTGCCACAGCCCCCTCAAAGTACTAGAATTGTTTCTTTAGTATGCAAAATGGGAATAGTAGTGCGTACTTCACGCAAATCTTGAGAGTTAATAGATGTAATAATAAAGCCTTTATTATACTGCTTATAACACATTAATCCTCAATAAATAAAGCCTCACATAAAAGTACATTGTTACCATTCGTATCATGTAATGGGAAAGAAAGAAGATGATGGGAAAACGCTGGGTAAAACAGCTCCTTTTACCAACTATCAAGGGATATCATTATCAGTCCAATAAAGGTAAGCTACCATTTTGCCTTTAGCCAGTATGGGTAGTTATAAAAATGACATGGAAATATAATAGAATTGACTCTGAACAACATGGCTTTGAACTGAGAGGGTTCACTTGCCTGTGGATTTTTTTCAATAAACATATTTTTAAATTTTTGAAGATTTGCAAGTTTGAAAAAAACTCACAGATAAACCGGGTAACCTAGAAATACTGAAAAATGTTTACAGTTAGGTATGTCATGAATGCATAAAAATATGCAGACACTAGTCTATCATCTACTAACATAAAATACATATAAATTATAAAAACTTAAAAATTTATCAAAATGTACACAGGCGCACTTAGATTGTTATATGACACCATTCACAGTTGAAAGAAATGTAAACAAACATAAAGATGCAGTATGAAATCATAACTGCATAAAATTAACTGTACTCCATACTGTACTACCATAATAATTTCACCGCCACCTCCTGTTGCTATTGGGATGAGCTTGAGTGTTGCGAGTATCCGCTTAAGACACTGTGAGACATTAATCATCTTCCTGTGAGCAGTTCATCTCCCCAGAAAATTGTGTATTACAGTAAAAAGTGATCTCTTGCAGTTCTTGTGTTTTTTTCATTGTGTTTAATGCTATATTGTAAACCTTGAATAACACCATGGGAGCCATACCAAGTGCCACTAGTGATGCTGGCAGTGCTCCCAAGAAGCAGAGAAATGTCATGACTTGACAACGAAATGTTGAATTGGACCACAGATTAGAAGGTCCACTTAATAGGGACCGTAGATTGAGATCTACAGCTGTGGTTGCTACCATTTCAGAAGACTCATCTTGTAAACAGATAATATGAACTTATGGTATCAGAAGTACAGTACTGTAAATTATTTTCCTTACGATTTTCTTAATAATAGTCTTTCCTCTAGCTTACTTCAAAAATACGGTATATAACACATATACAAAATATGTGTCAATCAACTGTTTATGTCATTGGTAAGGCTTCTGCTAAACAGTAGAGATTTTGGGGAGTCAGAATCTCCCCAGAACTCACTTACACACAGTTCAACTGAGTGGGAGGTCAGCATCCTTAACCCCTGTGTTGTTCAAGGGTCAATTGTGCATAAATGTGCACACATTTTCACAGAAACCATCTGTAACTATACTATCTGAAATAACATCAACTTTGTCTCCTTTTCTAGATTTAATAAAATATTATCGAACATGTCATTTACTGAAAAAAAAATAGTGACGTTTAAAACATAATGATCCTTCTATGTAAATATTCAGTATAAACCTTCTATTTGCAAGTAAAATAGGCCAGTCTCCTAAGGCTTCTCAAATCAAATGAAGCAAACTAAAATTCTCTCACCATAAATTACAATGTTAGCAAAGAAAGGATGATGAGAAGAACAGAAAGGGATTATAACAAAGAGGGATTAAAATTCAAATTTAAATTATAGCCTGATCTTTATTTACATCAAATTCAATTCATAAAGATTAACTGCAACACCCTGCCAATTACAGCAAACCAGGTACAAACCATCACCCTAACAAATTCAAGTGCACTCACTCCTAACTACTGTCTAGCTAACATCTTTTTTTTTTTTTTTTAAGAGATGGGGTCTTGCTTTATTACCCAGGCTGATCTCGAACTCCTGGCTTCAAGTGATCCTCTTGCCTCAGCCTCCCAAAATGCTAGGATTACAGGCAGAAGCCACTGTGCCCGGGCTCTATCAGCTTTAGAAACAGTACTATTCTTGAGACTTCTCCAGCTGTTTCCACATGATGGTTCCCCAGCTCCTCCATTTTACTCTAGATAGGGTAAATAGATGCTTTGTTATTTTATTTTACTGAAATACATACACTTTAAGTTATTCCCTATGTATACTGTACAATATTATATTTACAGTTGGTTAAACGGAGTAGGATTTTTTTTTTTTTTTTGACAGAGTCTCACTCCGTTGCCCAGGCTGGAGTGCAACAGCACGATCTCAGCTCACTGCAACCTCTGCCGCCCGGGTTCAAGTGATTCTCCTGCCTCAGCCTCCCGAGTAACTGGGATTACAAGTGTGCACCACTGCGCCCAGCTAATTTTTGTATTTTTAGTAGAGACAAGGTCTCACCATCTTGGCCAGGCTGGTCTTGAACTCCTGACCTCGTGATCCACCCGCCTTGGCCTCCCAAAGTGCTGGGATTACAGGTGTGAGCCACTGTGCCCAGCCAGTAATTATTTCTAAAAAGCAAATTTAGGCCAGGCGCAGTGGCTCACGCCTGTAATCCCAGCACTTTGGGAGGCCGAGGCGGGCGGATCACAAGGTCAGGAGATCGAGACCATCCTGGTTAACATGGTGAAACCCCGTCTCCACTAAAATTACAAAAAATTAGCTGGGTGTGGTGGCGGGCGCCTGTAGTCCCAGCTACTCGGGAGGCTGACGCAGGAGAATGGCATGAACCCAGGAGGCAAAGCTTGCAGTGAGCCGAGATGGCACCACTGCTCTCCAGCCTGGGCGACAGAGCGAGACTCTGTCTCAAAAAAAGAAAAGCAAATTTAATAAATCCTTTTGGAAATCAACATGGTATTGTATAACAAGAGCCACTAGAAGAGAAATATAATCTTTGATTCATTAATTTATCTCCAATAAATACTTTGTAAGGAAAAATTCAATAAAGATAAAAATATAAATGGATAAAGTCACTCACTAAAGAGCTACCTATAATAGCAAAATAACTGAAAACATCCAGCTGTCTAAAAATTAGAGAATGATAAATCGTACACCATTGAGACAATGAAATATTATTCCTTCACTAAAGCTATTATTAATAATAAAGCTATTCCAAAACAAGAAAAATGTTTTAAAATATAATATTCATAAAAAAAACTTTAAGAAATAGATATACAGTAGAGGAAAGATAGAAGTTTTGCTAAAAATCTTGATTCCGCCACTTAGCAGCTGTGTGATTTTTTGACAAATTTTTAAATTCTCCGAGAATCAGTTTCCTCATCTCTAAAATGTGGTAATAATATGAAATTCATAGGTTCCTAGGAGAAGCAAATTATATCACCATAAAGTTTCTGGCCCCCTAACATCAATAAATTCCCTTCCCTCTTACTCAGTTGACTCCCTTCCCATTACTGCACCATAAGTATATAAACAGCAGGTCATATCTCAAATGGTGTTAAAGTGTTAAGATTGTGGTTCTACATTTAAATTATTGCATATAGTAAACTTCCTTATTGGTATATCTTCCTCAGTTCTTTAAAAGTCATCAACCCCTGGTATAGCTGCTACCCTGAATATAACACTGCTTCAATTGTTTTAAAAATCATATTCAAAATAATTTCAATTTAGAGTTCTTTCCCAAATGAAATTGTTACCTACAATACACAAATCAGAATTCAGCCTATATATATACAAAAATGAGGAAAAAAACAAGTTAGAAAAATGGGCGGAGAAGATTTCAAGACACCTGCCCTGCACCTTCACACCTAATACTTTTTAAAAATATACTTGAACATTGAGTTAATTGGAAGATAAAGAACACTATTCCCAGAAATCTATAAAGTAATCCCTAGTTTTTGATTCTACTCATCTGGCAACCTGAAATCCAAGAGAAGACCTTCATAGCTGAACTGAACAGAAGGTGGATACAGTTCTCCTTTTCACCTCAGGAACTAGGGAAGAGGAACAAGACCATCTCCCCTGACCTAACCCCTTACCTGTGAGAAATACAAACAAAATATCGAAATCTCTGCTGGTTCAATGGGGTCTTCCTTAGGTACTATGGCAAGAGCTGAGTCAGTCAAATCCAGGACAGTCAGGTAATGTTCCTTCCTGCCACAGAGTGAGCAAGGACAGCAAAGACAGAGTTGGAGTGGGAGGAGAAGATGGACCAGTCAAGGGGACACCATGGCCCTGAATAAACAAATTCCAGGTACATGGACAGTCTGGGGATTCTGAGGGGAAGCTCTGACATCGCCAATGTAGAGACAGAAAACTTGTGATTATTTTGACCAGTCCTGCAGCACAGCCTACAGCCCATAGAGCCTTAGAGCCCTATAGCCCTGCCTTTCCTTCAACTGCCAGGGCTAGCAAATGGCACTACCAAGCCATAAGCTCAAAATTATAAGTCACTGACGTAGGAAAACTGTATCTGGCATGCAATGAGTGGTGTAAAGGCATCAATGTAAAATTTGAAAAAGGACAATTATAAGGAAATGAAGATTCACTTTAATAAAACACAAATGCTCAACTGATTTCATTCATCCAAGTTACATATAATAACGAATGCCTTCATTTTCAAAACCAAATCAGTCTCAATACTTACATTTTAACTTATAATGACAGCATTCTGACAAGAAAAATGAGGTTCAAACTTGATGCTAAGTTGGGCACAGTGGTGCAAGCCTGCAGTCCCAGCTACTCAGGAGGCTGAGGCAGGAAGATTGTTAGTGCCCAGAAATTTGAACACAGCCTAGGCAACATAGTGAAACCTCATCTCTTAAAAAAACAAACAAACAAACAAACAAAAACTGATCATTAAAGATCAAGAGACTCTCCAGTACCTTAGAAGTTGCCCTCACATCCCTGAGGAATTTCAAGATACGAGAGTTTCTGTATCAGAACCCAGTCAGCTGTTTTGGGCAGAGAGGACAGGAAAGAAGACCTTCAAAAACATGTAAGAAAAGATATTCCAGAAAAAAATACAAACGCCTCAATCACCAATCACTTAGATATAAGACCACCATGAATGAATATAAGGATATATTCATGCAATTAAATTGTAAATAGCCAGTAGATTAAATAGCTTCATACAATATTACAATACAAAGTAGAAGGAACTGCTTCCTACTGCTGCAATATTTTCCACAGTAAACAGAAGTTGGTTATTAGAATGCATTGTATATGCAGATGAGAACCACTGCATAATTACTTAACCCATTGAATTTGTACTGAAGAAACAAAGAAAACATATGGTTTTTGGTCAGATTGTTTACTGCAATCCAATACTAGAGTAATTTAATAAATACTGCTGAAAAAGAAAATTACAGGACCCAAGGAAAAAACTCCATTATTTTAGGATACAATCAAAGACAGCTTTATATTGGCAATTTGTGTCTAGGCAAAAATGTGTGACTCATTTAAAACTTTTAAATGATGTGCTTATGGTGGAGGAAGGTGGGCTCTTGAAAACAGTAATTTATGTTCATGGTCACTAAAGGTGATTTACAAGACATATAAACAACACCTAACTTAACCTAAGTTGGGGGGGTAGCAATTAAATGAAGGCATTTTTACCTTCTCATTTAGCAGTTCAATAAAGCTGTAATGCCTTAAGGGCTACAATTCCATATAAACTAAAAAGGCAACTTAGAAACTATTTTTTCATCAGTGCCACCTTCACCTCTTTTTAACCAAACACCCACAACAAAACTAAAGTAGCTCTCTGGAATCTTATTTTTAAAGCCCTGAGCAATTTAAACATATGAAATTCAAACAGATACAGAGGAACAGTGATATAAAACAGAATGAAGTCACATCTGTCATTAATAACAAAGGAGAAAGGATAAGGGCTTTTATTTTTCCTAGCCAAAAATTCTAACCATTTGCACAAAAATCACCTACATCGATTGATGTTAGTTCTATTTCCTTAAGAACTTGTCTGACCAGCCTATGAGTGGTGAAGGCCAAGGGAGAAGTGAAATCAGTCAATGGTGAATATCACATTTGGGGAGATGGGGGCAAGAGATGGAATTATTTTTCTAATAACTATAAAACTGTATAGATCTTTCAAAATAAAGAGTGACATCAAAACCAGTACAGCTAGCAGGTATTCAAAAAAATTGATATGCTCTACTTACTAAAATAGACTCTTTTAAGGAAAATACAGATTGAAAAGTAAAATCAAACAGAAATTAAATTATTGGCTAAAAAAACTTAAGTCTAACATTGCAAATATCATTATGAGAGAAAATAAATAAAGTTGACTCTTGAACAACACAGGTTTGAACTGCACAGATTCACTTAAACACAGACCTTTTCAACCAAATATGGACAGAAAATACAGTATTGGCCCAATGCAAAATATAGGCACTCGTGGAACTGATCTCCCTACATATAGCGAGGGACGACTGTAATGCATTTCTATGTTACAAAATTTGCACACTTTATTTAGATTTGCAAAGGACATTAAGGCTCATAAATACAGTTCACCTATAACCTTTATCATCCACGACTTTATAAATACAGCAAAAAAATTGATGTTACTGCTGGGAGAAGGATGCGTAGAAAACAATAAAATGATCTGCTATAATCACTTGGCTAATCAGCCTCTGAGCTCTAGCCATTCAAATTAATGGGTCAGCAAAATTACAAGTAAATATCATGTCCTGTATCTTCAGAATCGCTTAAAAATAGTCCAAACCATTATTATTAAATTAGAAAAGGTCAAGGGTCTACTATAATGCCTATATTTCTACTTTCTCTCAACTTCTTTGCCCCAAAAAGGGGAAGTATGAATTTTCCTCCCTCTGAAAAATGCACCTCTGAAAATGCGCCTCTCTAATCAGCTATACAACATACCATGTAGCAATCATCTTTGCTATTCATGACTCTCTTCCTCTCACCTCAGAAGAATATAGGGCTTGGTCTGTCCAAGATGTTTCAAAATCGAATTCGGCGTTAAAGCTTTTTTATGGTCACCAATATCAATTTACCATGTGATGGGAGCAAAGCAGTACCAGGAGTCAAATTGAAAATTTTAAAAGCTGAAAGTAGATTATACATTTCCCTCTTATTCAAAGCTCTCCCACCAAACCTGATGTTCACCAGTGGTACTATCAGCATAAGGTGTGCTCTGTTTACTCTATATATCTGTACTCCCTCCTCCATGCATATCCATCACCAACTTCCACACACACAACTTCTTATCTATTCCCTTAGCCAGGTTCTCTTCTCAGAACTTTGGCAGAAAGGACAATAGCTTTAATGTATCAGAGCATCAAATAAATGGACAATACACAAAAACTGCATAAAGCTAGTAAAAACACTACCATCAACTCTATACTCATGTCTACGTCTTTCAAGTCTGTCCCTTCCTTTCTATTTTGAGGCCTCTAACATGGACTGTTAAAACAATGCATTCTCTGGGCATGGTGGCGCATGACTGTAGTTTCAGCTATTGCTTGCAAGACTGAGACAGTAGGACTGCTTGAGCTTAGAAATTTGAGACCACCCTGGGCAACAAACATCATGAGATCCAGCTTCTCAATAAACAAATAAACAAAACAATGTTTTCACTAATCACCCATCTTACAGTCTTCTTCAAATCTAATACATTTCCTGAAACACTTACGAAGCTATACACTTGCCAGCATAAAAATCATCAATACATTCTACTACTCATAAAAATAATTCTGTATTTTCATCCTGATATCTATATAACCTGACCCAAACTATCTCTAGAGCTTCTATCCCTCTCTGATATATGACTAATTTTATATACCATTCATCTGGCCACTTATCACATGCTGTTTTTCATATCCCAAGTATACATAATTTCCAATTTTTTTTCTAAGCAAATGAAAGGGCCCAAGAATCCTGGCCCAGGCTAGGTTTCCTGAGCACACAGAGTGGGCACATTGGGCTAGCTGCCAAATCAAGGGTCAGCAAGAAACATCAACTCCAAAGGAGCAGGGAGAGATTAAAAACTCGGGCTGAAGCAGAGGTGAACAATTTAAGATAAGGAGATTCAAAAAGTGGGGGCAAAAGAGACTCTATTGGTAGCTGCATACAGTAGAATCTTGGGCTGTAAAGAAAAAATAATCATAATGTTGGTTCACTGTCCCCTCCCAGGTGGCCTAATAAGACTGTAAAGGTGAAGATCTTAGAATTTTCCTAAATGAAGAAATAAATTGATGTAATTATAAATTGATATATTTTTAGAATAATAATTTCACTTGGGATCTATCCTTCAGAACTATTCACATAAGTTTGCAAAAGAATAACGTGAATGTTCTGTGTAACAATGTTCACTTCAGAATTGTTTATAACAATATTATAAGGAATTATTAACCAATGATATATCCATATAATGAAATCAGTATAGCTGCTAAAAAATAAAGTATCAATATTGACAAGGAAGGATGAAAAAATTATATCAAAGATCAAATTAAATCATCAAGGAAGTATATACAGAATTATTCTACTTGTGGGAAAAAATTAACAACAATTTACATTAGGATATATTCAAGAATAAAAACAAACTTGGAGGCATATGCTCCAAAACTGACAGTAGATGTCATAGGATTTCACTTTCTACATTATATCTATCATATTTTAATTACTGAAAACGAATACTGCACAACATACATGTGCTACACATATAATCAGGAGAAGAAAAGCATATGTCCTTTCTGATTTTAAAAACAAGGAAAAGCAGTTACTTCTGGAGACTGGGAACAGGGGTAAACATGAAATTTTATTTTGAACCTTAATTATTTCCTATTTTGTTTAAAATAGGCATACATCATTTAGAATTTTTATATATTACATATACATTTTGTAACATGTATTACAAAGTTACAATTAATTTTTTTAAGTAATAGCATTTGTTTGGTCATTTATAATCAAAAGGAGTGCAAAACTGATAAAACCAAAACTGTCTACTCATAAGGTATAAGGGAAAGGGGTGTAAACACATAATTAAATCATAACTTTATATGTACTATAGAATGACCCTCATTTTTTCTAAAACACAAGTTTTCGTACCTAAATTGCATACAGTTAAATCTACTATAAGGGAATGCTTTTTGCTAGCAAGTAGATGACTATTGATTATATCAAACAACAGTGGCTGGCATAACTAGCATAGGTTTTCCTTTGACAAATCAAGAAAAGAATTTTGTTTAGGTGATTCTGCACTGCGTATATTAAAACAACTGGTATAAAGACAATAAGATTGCTGAAATCTACTTAAAAGGCTGTGCTTCTTCCTCTATCATCATTCTTACCTTTGAAAAAGAAAAGGCCATATGAAATGAAATACTGAATTCTCAATGATGTTCCCTCCAGCTTTGCATCCTTCTAAGTCCAGCTTAAGTTAAGTGGCCACTTCCTGGCTCTACCTGCCAGAGGATAGATAAGGCCCCTTCACACTCCTGAGGTGGAAGGAGGAAGCTGGATAATATTTCCTCACCAAGAATACACAGAATAGGGAAAAGGCAGTTGCATGCAAAGAAATTCATTTGTTATTAGGACAAAGAGGTAAGGGCGGCCATCCCCTCCCTTAGCCTCCCTTCCTCCTCCCCACAACACACAAACACACACTCTCTCTCTCTCTCTCTCTCTCTCACTACACTAAAGTTTCTTAGAATATCACTTTATGGTAGAACAGAGTGTACAAACATAATACTATGAGAACAATCAAGGAAGTAAGTTCTCTAACAACAGAACCCACTAAGTTCATTATCTGAGGGTAAACCCCTTACCTAAATCATCCTGGTGGAACCACCATGATTAGCCCAGCTTAAAAAACAAACATTTTAGAAATACATTATTGATAACTCCATACATCACATCATTCTAAGCCAAAATCATCCTATCATTGTTTTAATGCAGAACTCTTGAGATTTATATTTGAATCATTTGTACATATCATATCCAAAACTGGTATTTAAAATGAAAAATTCCTCATATTTAAAAATCAGAATAATACATATTCACTTTTTTAAAAGCAAAGGGTCTCAAATGAAAAATAAAAATCACCCATTTCTCCCTCCACCCCAGTTCTATTTTTCAGAAATCTATCAATAGTATAATGTATCTTTTTCAATTTTTTTCTATGCTTATAGTACAGGACTTGGCTGTCCAATACTGTAGCAAGTACCCACAAGATATTAAGTACCATTAAGTTATTAAGAAGTACTTGAAATATGGCTAGTCCATACTGACATATTGACATATTGAAATAATATTTTTGGTTACATTAAATATTATTAAAATTGATTTCACCTGTTTCTTTTTAACTTTTTTAATGTGTCTATCAGAAAAATTTTAAATTACATATGTAGCTCACATTTATGGCTTTTATTATATTTCCATTGGTCAGCACTGGTACAAAGGCAAACAGTACTGTTTTTAGAGTCAGACTTGCCTTATTGAGTATTACTCCCAACTACAGACATGAGTTGCTTAATAATGGGGACACATCTGAGAAATGCATCTTCAGGCAATTTCATCATTATGTGAACATCATAGAGGGTACTTACACCAACCTAGATGGTATAACCTACTACACACCTAGGCTAAATGGTATAGCCTATTGCTCCTAGGCTACAAACCTGTACAGCATGTTACTATACTGAATACTGAAAGCACTTGTAACACAATGGTAAGTATTTGTGTATCTAAACATATTTAAATATAAAGTACAGTAAAAATGCAGTATAAAAGACAAAAAAAATCATACATCTGTATAGGGCACTTGCCATGAATGAAACTTACAGACTAGAAGTTGCTCTGGCTAAGTCAGTGATTGAGTGGTGAGTGAATGTGAATGACTGGAACATTGCCATAGACAAGTGTAGACTTTATAAACCATGTACATTTAGGCTATTCTAAATTTATGTTAATTTTTTTCTTCAATAATCAATTAACCTTAGCTTACCATAACTTTTTACTTTATAAACTTTTTAATTTTTTTAACATTTGGACTCTTGTAATAACAATTAGCTTAAATCACAAACACGTACAACTGTATAAAAATATTTTCTTTATATTATCTATAAGCTTTTTTCCATTTTTTAAATTTTATTTTTATTTTTAAACCTTTTTGTTAAAAACTAAGACATAAATACACACAGTAGCCTAAGCTTACACAGGGTGAGGATCATCAGTGTCACTGTCTTCCACCTCCACATCTTGTCCCACTGTAAGGTCTTCAGGGGCAATAACACCCATGGAGCTGTCATCTCCTATGATAACAATGGCTTCTTCTGGATAGCTCCTGAAGGACCTGCCTGAGGCTGTTTTACAGTTAACTTTTCTTTTTAATAACTAGAAAGAGTACACTCTAACGAGAAAAAGTATAGTGACTGAAATTCACACAAAAAGTTCAAAATAAATCCACAGGCAGAAAATTTAACTACAACAATTGGTGACCAGAACTCAGGAAAGAATAGGGCAATATATTCCCTACTCCCACCATCACCGTCAAACACACATACACACATACATGCACACGCAAACTTAGCTGAAAATAAATTATATTTGAAATTTTGTTTTCCACAACTATAACTAATTATATACCAGTCCCATATATGAGACCCTCCTACTATACATTTCTAAACTGGGAAGAAAACTGTCCCATAGCTCAGAAAGCAACACTCTTGCTTCTAGTCTCCAAGGTCATATCTCTAAGTACCTATTGAGAAACCTTAACAAGTTTTATCTGTGAATAGCCTGACAGTAGGTATAGTGATACTGCCAAAGGTGCTATGCTTCAAATAACACACAAATGTCTTAGATTCCTGTTGAAATGTAACTTCAAAACTTCTAACGACAGTTTTAAAAAGTTAAGAATCTTTACTCAGTGATCTTTATATGTCAAAAGAAAAAAAAAGGCTAAGGATTTGGTGAAATCAATAGCTTCATCATATTCAAATATTTAAAAATCCAGCAATAGTAAGTTATATTGCTTCCAAAAACTGGCGAAGTCATATTGGCTCAATGAGCCCTAGAGAAAAAGTTAGTGGTTTTTCCAAATAACGCACCCTGCTTTCAGATAAGTTACTGTATGTATGAATTTAAAAAGAATTTGCTTCCTATAAAATGATTGCTGTTTCCTTCTACTGTATTTAATCTTTGGCAGGCCGTTTTATCTGAGCATGATTCTGTTTACTGAAGATGAAAGAGAAAAATCTATCATAAAAGTTTTTTTAAAAAGGTTATTCATTAGCAATGTCATTTGTAATTTTTTAAAAGTACATGTGAATGTACTTAATGCCACTGAACTCTATACTTAAAAATTATTAAAGTAGCAAATTTTATGTTATGTATATATTACCATAATTTTTTTAAATATAAAAAATGAAAAAAAGTGTTGAAATTTAAAACCTACTTTCATCAAAAAAAAAAACCCAACAATGCATCATTAAAAACAATAAAGCAAGGCCAGGCGCAGTACCTCACGCCTGTAATCCCAGCACTTTGGGAGGCCGAGGCAGGCAGATCATTTGAGGTCAGGAGTTGGAGACTAGCCTGGCCAACATGGTAAAACCCCGTCTGTACTAAAAATTCAAAAATTGGCCAGGCGTGGTGGTGCACGCCTGTAGTCCCAGCTACTCAGAGGGCTAAGGCATGAGAATAGCTTGAACCCAGGAGGCAGAGGTTGCAGTGAGCCAAGACTGTGCCACTGCACTCCAGCCTGGGCAACAGAGAGAGACTCCGCCTCAAAAAAATAAATAAATAAACAGTACTAACTAAGCAAAGTGCTATAAAATATTCATTATTATTATTGTAAGTTGCACTTAGTAGTTTGGTCAGGTAGGCCTCTTGGTTGCCCTAGGGTTATATCTTAATCTAAGATCCTGCCTCTCAAACTGGGGACTGCTGGAAATACAGAAAACAAAAAACCATGAGATTCGAAAAACTTTTCCTTGAAGTAAAGTGTGTGGCACTATACCACGTACCAAAAGTCATCATGTTCCTTATCCTTTGTGGTTAGGGCCCTTGGGTGGAAAAATTTAACAAACACAAGAGTCTTGCCATTTTCATATTATCCTGTATTTTCCAGACATTTTATATGTTTCAGAAATAGGCAGCTCTGCCCATTAGTTCAAAATTTAGTTTGGTTTAACACAAAATTTTGTTAAGCATTTTAAAAAGGGGCTGGGTGTGGTGGCTCATGCCGGTAATCCCATCACTTTGGGAGGCTGAGGTGGGTGGATCACCTGAGGTCAGGAGTTCGAGACCAGCCTGGCCAACATGGTGAAACCCTGTCTCTACTAAAAATACAAAAATTATCTAGGCATGGTGGCAGGTGACTGTAATTCCAGCTACTCGGGAGGCTGAGGCAAGAGAATTGCTTGAACCCAGGAGGTGGAGGTTGCAGTGAGTCAAGATCACGCCATTACACTCCAGCCTGGGCGACAGAGTGAGACTGTCTCAAAAAAAAAAAAAAAGAATTTTTAAAATGCAAACTTGGGAAGAAAATAAGAGCAATATTTCCAAAACAACAAGAATTAAAAGAACATTCTGGTATTTAAAGACACCTAAAAGATCCATAAAAGAATGTGAGTAGAAGGGAGTTTTTGGGGTGATGACAGTGTTCTGTAGCCATACTCTTGTGGTGGTTTTATGAATCTATAAGCATGTTAAATTCATAGAACTGTAAACCCAGAATGTCTACGTTACTGTATGACAATTTGTAAAATAAAATATGTAAACTCCTGAACTTTACAAATATTTTTAAATGCTTTACATAACAAATTTACTAATAAACTCGTCAATAAATACTTCAGTTCATCCTTGAACTTAGGTTTGAATTTCAAGGGTTTGAATTTCAAGGATTCACTTACACACAGACTTTTTTTCAATAAATATAATGGAAAATTTTTTGAAGATTTGCAACAATCTGAAAAAACTTGTAGATGAAACATGTAGCCTAGAAATATGGAAAAAAATAAGAAAAAACTAGGTATGCCATGCATGCATAAAATATACATAGATACTTGTCAATTTTATCACTTACTACTGTAAAATATATACAACTCTATTATAAAAAGTTAAAATTTATCAAAACTTAGACACACTTACAGACCATACATGGAACCATTCACATTTAAGGGAAATGTAAATAAACTAAAAATGCCGTATAAAATCATAACTGCATAAAGTTAACTGTAGTCCATATTGTACTACCATAATTATTTCACAGCCACCTCTGGTTGCTATTGGGATAAGCTTGAGTGTTGCGAGTATCCTTATCTTAAAACACTGTGAGACATTAATCATCATCACATGAGCAGTTCATTTCTCCAGTAAATCGTGTATTGCTGTAAAAAGTGATCCCTTGAGGTTCCTGCATATTAATATTTTTCATCATGGTCGCAATACTATAAATGTTGAATAACATAAGCCAGGCAAGTGGCTCACACCTGTAATCCCAGCACTTTGGGAGGCCAAGGCGGGAGGACTGCTTGAGCCCAGGAGTTTGAGACCAGCCTGGCAACACAGCAAGACCCTGTATCTATAAAAAAAAAAAAAAAAAAAATATATATATATATATATATATATATATATATATAAAATTAGCTGGGCATCGTGGTGCACACCTGTAGTCCTAGCTACTTGAGGGGCTGAGGCAGGAGGATAACTTGAGCCAAGGAGTTCCAGGCTGCAATGAGCTATGATTGTACCACTGCACTCCAGCCTGAGCAACAGAGCTAAACCCTATCTCTAAAACAATAATAATAAAATAAAAAATAACATTATGGGACCTATACAAAGTGCTACTAGTGATGCTGGAAATGCTCCCAAGAAGCAGAGAAGAGAAAAGTCATTGACAATACTAGAAAAAGGTGAACTGCTTGATATGGACTATAGACTGAGGTCTGCACCTGGGGTTACTGCCATTTCAGACAAACAATTCATCTTGTGAATAGATGACAGTATCAATAAAATACAGTATAGTACTGTAAATGCATATTCTCTTCCTTTTTATGTTTAAGACAGGGTCTCACTCTGTCACCCAGGCTGGAGTACAGTGGCACGATCATAGCTCACCACAGCCTCAAACTCTTGGGCTCAAGCAATCCTCCTGCCTCAGCCTCTTGAGTAGCTAGGACTACAGGTGCATGCCACAATGCTGGCTAATGTTATCTTTTGTAGATGTGGATCTCTCTATGTTGACCAGGCTGGTCTCAAACTCCTAGACTCAAGCAATCCTCCTCCCTCAGCCTCCAAATGCTGGGATTACAAGCCTGAGCCACCGCACCTGGCCATGATTTTCTTGAAAACATTTTCTTTTCTCTAGCTTACTTTATTGTAAGAATATAGAATATAAATATATAACATACAAGATATGTGTTAATAGTTTATATTATTTGTAAGGCTTCCAGTCAGCAGTAGGCTATTTGTAGTTAAGTTTTTGGGGAGTTAAAAGTTATATCCAAATTTCAACTGTGCAGGGGTCAGCTCCCCTAACCCCAGTATGTTCAAGGGTCAACTGTATTTTGGAATCAAGTTTAACAAATTCTGTAGCTGAAAATATTTTGTACTTCCAAGACTGATGTATGAGAGTGAAATAATTTCACTATAATTGCACCAAAACCCAAAGTTCTTCATAAAATGTTAAGGCTCAAAAATAATCGGTTTTATTTTTCCTTTCAATTTTTTTTTCTAGAGATGAGATCTCACTATGTTGCCCAGGCTGCTCTCGCACTCCTGGGCTCAAGTAATCCACTCGCCTCAGCCTCCCAAAGTGCTAGGATTACAGGTATGAGCCACTATACCCAGCCCTATTTTCATTTTTAAATCAATACAAATAGCTGCACCAACCTGCTAATTATTATCTAAAAATATGACATTATTTCCAACACTTACAGTGCTGAAACAAAGTAAACAGAGTACAAGCAAAGCTCCCCTAAAAGGAAAAGTATAAGAAAAGTTTTCTTTCCCACTTTTTTTGCTTTAATGAGGTGAAAGTGACATACAACAAAATGTGCAAAAAGTGTACAGTCAGATGTATACATGTCTTGACATATGCATACACCTGTGAAACCATCGCTACAAACAAGATTATAAGCATATCCACCACCCCCAAGAGTTTCCTCACAGCCCTTTATAATCCCTCTCTCTGCCCCTCCCCCAGGCTACCGTGATCTGCTTTCTAATTAGTATGCATTTTCTAGAATCTTATATAAATGGAATCATAGTATACGCTCTTTTTTTGGACTGCCTTCTTCCACTCAGCATAATTATTTTGAGATTCATCCATATTATTGTGTATAGAAAAATTTTTAATGCTGCATCTACCTGCTATATAAAATTAGTCCACATTTGCTGCAAACTGGGCTTACACACAAGATGAGAATCTTCAATTAGCTATACGTGAAGCTTCACCTAGACAGCAGATTATTAGATCATTCTTGTATCAGTATTCTCTTTCTTTTTTTTTTTAAAGAAGCAAAGTCTCCCTGTGTTGCCCAGGCTACAGTGCAGTGGCTAGTCACAGGCACAATCATAACACATTACAACCTCAACTACTGGGCTCAAACAATCCTCGGGCCTCAGCCTTCTGAGTAGCTAGGATTACCAGCATGTGCCACTGCAACTGGCTTTGAATCTTTTTTTTCAGCTCCTTACTATCAATGAAGAACCAATATTCTTTTGGAAAAGTATTCCAAGGATTCAAACTAGGGCAAGAAAAATAACTGACCCTCCGATAAATGAAGACTGTTTCTGTTTTCAAATTAAATTTAATAAGTGGACATTCATTTGTACTATAAAAACACTTCTCACAAAGCTTTCCTGATGAAAAAAAAACCACCAGAATAAAATGATGAGCTCTTGTAATTCCTCATGCAAATTCTGACAGTTGTTATATTTATTAACTGTCAAAATAAGACCTAACTTTCACCTCAGCAGCACTTGTTTAGTGAAAGATAAACTCCCGTCTATACAGCTGAATCCATAGTTACGAGTTAGCATACAGTAACTTCAAAAATATACTTTAAAAAACTACAGTAACTCCAGATCTGCACATATTCAAACAAGAAAATAATCTTTCATTATTTCTACTATCTTGCATGTCCTCATTAGTACACTTTGCAAACAAGAAAACTACTGAAAATAAAACTTCAGCGAGAACTCTAAATGACTAATGGGGGTAAGGATCTGAAATACCTTTACATTAGGCAGCAAACCCCAGGGGTGGAAGGGGACGTTATTTGGGGGTAAACAAACTAAGTAACATGTATAGATTCTTTTAATCTTTTTTATTTTTTTAGAGAGAGGATCTTGCTGTCATCCAAGCTGGAGTACAGTGGTGCAATCACAGGTCATTGCAGCCTCGAACTCTTGAGCTCAAGTGATTCTCCTGCCTCAGCCTCACAAGTAGCTGGAACTACAAGCACAGGCCACCAAGGCCGGCTAATTTTTTTTTTTTTTTGTAGCAATGTGGTCTCCCTATGCTTCCCGGGCCAGTCTTGAACTCCTAAGCTCAAGTGATCTGCGTAGGTCTCCCAAAGTGCTAGGATTATAGGCATGAGCCACCACACCTGGGCAAATACATGTTGTGTGTGAAAGAAGCTTTACACATTACTGGCCAGACACGGTGGCTCATGACTGTAATCCCAGCACTTTGGCAGGCCAAGGTGGAGGACTGCTTGAGTCCAGGAGTTCAAGACCAGCCTGGATAACATAGCAAGACCCTGACTCTTTAAAAAAAAAAAAAAAAAGAAAAAAAAAAGTATTCTAAGTATTCTATATTATTTATGCTCATACATCATCTAGGGAAATCATTATCAGTATCTTGGAAATATAGTTTTATACAAAATGAAAATTCAAACTATTGGCAACTTACTCCATTTTTATTTCCCTTTTTTTTTTTTTTTTTTTTTTTGCAATGGGTCTCACTCTGCCACCCAGGTTAGAGTGCAGTGGCGCAATGTTGGCTCACTGCAACTTCCGCCTCACAGGCTCAAGCAGCCCTCCCAATCCAGCCTCGAGTAGCTGAGACCACAGGCACATGCCACCATACCCAGCTAATTTTTTGTATTTTTGGTAGAGACAGGAGTCTAACCATGTTGCCCAGACTGGTCTCGAACTCAAGCAATCTGCCTGCCCCAGTCTCCCAAAATGCTGGGGTTACAGGCATGAGCCACCGTGCTCAGCCCATTTTGATCGGTTAAAACATTAAAAATGCAACTCAACTGAATACTGTAATTGCAAAATAAGCTACTGGAACAATTTCATCTGCCTCCATCCCCACCTCAACTGTCCATTTAAAATCCTTTATATTTAGGCTGGGCACAGTGGCTCACACCTGTAATCTCAGCACTTTGGGAGGCTGAGGTGGGCATATCACTTGAGGTGAGGAGTTCAGGACCAGTCTGGCCAACATGGTGAAATCCCATCTCTACTAAAAATACAAAAAGTAGCCTGGTGTGGTGGTGTGCCTCTGTAATCCCAGGTATTGGAGAGGTTGAGGCACGAGAATTGCTAGAACCTGGGAGGTGGAGGTTTCAGTGAGCCGAGATGATGCCACTGCACTCCAGCCTGGGGGACAGAGCAAGACTCCGTCTCAAATAAATAAATAAAATCCTTTAGATTTAAGCCATTTGAGATGGATATCTTTAACATGGTGAACTTAATCACATCCCTAACTATATCCCTGGGCTCTTTTCCATCACTCCTACTCCTCATCATTCATTCTAACCACCATGGCAGTTCTTAAGGCAGCAGGCTCCTTTCTACCATAGGGCCTTGAAACAAATCATTTACTCTGAATAATAATCTTTCCTTTCCTCCTTTTGCTAACTTAGTTCCCATTCAGCTTTTACCTCTCAGCATCACTGTCACCTCCTCAAGGTAACACTGCACACTCACACACATATTCCTTTCTCCTTGTACACAACTGGAAAGACATCTAATATTTATGTGACCATTTTATTCAATGTCTATATACTCCACTGTATTATAAGCTCATGAGAAAAACGGTCACATCTGTTTTTACTTACCAATACATCCCTCAGCATCTAGCACACTTATAAGAGTCAAATCAGTCAAATGAATAAGATAGAGTGATTTAAAGATTTAAAGCCAAAGCAAATCCACCAAGATGAGTATTTGCATTTTAAACAAGTATATGTGTTTGTAACAATGTATATATTTTACATATTTCTAATAGCCAAGGGAAGTGAACAAGGTGAGGCAAAAGTTAATTTTTAAAAATTAATCAAATTAATGGAGAGAAACATGATATTAATAAATTAAAATTCAGTGATAAACTAAAACTTCTCATTAACAATTTTTTCTGTCCCCTAACTTTTGGATGTTCTAATAGAAAGCTGAAAAGTACTCTAAACACTAACATATATCTGACTGTTGAAATTAAAGAATTATCAATTTTCATAGCCTCAAAGTAATCCATAATCTTTCTAATCTCTACAAGTCTTTTTTTCTGACTATAAATCCAAGGATTTTTTAAAAATTCTGATTATAAATGTATCATTCAGTGCTCTATGTACTATACAATGATATATACACTGTATTTCATCAATTCTAAGATGCATATTTTGGCACTTTCACATTCTGAGATCAATCATTCTAAGAGAGCATAGTATCTACTTTAATTGGATTTTCTTTCCTTCCTTAATGATGGTATCTTTAGCCTGACTTAAATACAATATAGTATGTATGCTCCTCACCAAATTCATTTCCCCCCCACAAGGGTTAGAAAACTACATCAAATGAATATTATGTAAGAAACAACAAAACCAGAGATATTTTTATTACCAACATCATCAGGACCTTACCATCATCCTAAATTGCTCCAGCTTGGAAAATTTTAAGTCAAATATCCCTCCCTAACCACACAACAGCCTTACACTCAACCTACCTGTTATGAAACCTTATCAGGGAATCAGATCCATAAGACTTCAATTTTTCAGTGCTCTCCTATTTTCACTCCCACTCTATTTTAAGTTCTTTTCCACCCAAATTTTCTCATACCCAAATCTTCAGTTCTCTTGCCCCGATCCTTCTGTCACATGTGTCCTATCAATTCTACTTTCTGACAGACACCTATCAGGATGCCCCAACTACAAAATTTTTTAAATTGTCCCAAACTGAACTCATCATCATCTCTCTCAATACTTGCTGCTTTTTCTGTGTTTAACATCTCAACAAATGGTATCACAATTCATTCAAGTGACCTGGTCCAGAAATCCAGGAGTCACACTTCACTCCACCTTCTCTATGAAATCCTCACGTCAGTCATCAAAACCAGAAGAAAACCAGTCAGGAAAACAGACATTCTGCCAATGTACAGGCTTTAGTTAAAACTTCTCTACAAAACTGGATCACTTCCCCATCACAGCCTCATTCTTTTATCTAGACTTCCCAGAGGTCTCACCATACCTTCACTCAAATTTAAACTACCTAGATCAATGCTTCTCAAATTGTCTGTCATGGGGTTTTGTAAAATACAATACAAATGAATTATATGGTTGGTACAAAAGTAATTGCAGTTTTGGGCATTACGTTGGCAAAACTGCAATTACTTTTGCACCAGCCTAATACTAGGCAAACAAATCTTTTTTCTAGCCAGCTTATGCAAACCACAGAGGTAAATGGTGTTTTATAAAAGGCACACAAAAAGTACCAGCAGAATTTTATTATTACTTTATTCAAATTACCAAAAAATTAGTCAAATTGCTATATTTTCTAAATGCTCACTCTCAATTACTATAGTTATCTAGTTGAGGACCAGAAACAAATGCACTTAACCAGACCACAGCCGGCCCTCTCACCTCTAACTTGTGTTTTCTTTGTTTCTATTAATTTGCTCATTATAATACTATTAACACAAAGTACAGCCTTGACCTAAGCCTTAACCTAAACTCTATTTTGTCAGAAAATTACTATGTGATTGGCTCACTTTTATAGTCAGTCAACAGAGCCCAAACTAAGCCACAGTTCTATTTTTTCTCTTTCCTTTATATTCCTCTCTCCATAAGGACTAGCTGATCTATAGTTTCTCTTTAATCCTTTCATCTCTAATAGATAACCCAGAAGCCTTCCTCTCTTGTTAAATAATCAGAATCCCCTTCTCTAACAATTCTGCCTCCTTAACACACAGAAAAGCAATAAAGTTCCACAATTTAAGACAATTTCAAAATGCCTTTACAATGAACAAAGTTCCATATAGAAACACTTCTTGATTGCTCTAATCCAGAACAGGGAATAAAGTTCAATTAGAATATAATCTCAATGCAGCATATACTTGCTATGGAATAAGCCTTCAGATACGGAGATGATACTAAGTAACATTAAAGTCACAGATTTACAGACAAACCCAAGATTCATCTGGTAAAGCAAAGCAATCTTCCATTAGTCATTTCTAATTTTATTTGCGCACTAATGGAAAGAAAACACTGAACTGAATGAAATCAATGATTAAATAAACAACTGTACTTACGTGTTAGATGAAAGATGCCATCACAGGCACTAATATGAGATAAAAAAGCATTCCCCAGGCCCTGCCCATTGTGAGCTCCTTTCACAAGGCCAGCAATATCCACCACATTTAGAAAGGCAGGAATTTTGCTGAAAAACAAAAGATGGTTTTATTATAAAACAGTACTAAAAACTTATCTATCAACCAAATGAATTCTCCAAACATTTCACATAAATTCTTTCCTTTCTAGAACAATGGAACAATAATGATTTGATAAATGAATATCCACCCCTCCCCCCCCAAAAAAATTAGAAATGGCCTTGTAATATATTTGGACTTTCTTACCTAGGATAATAAGGGAGAAAACTAAAACAGAATAAATGTATTTATTGTGTTTCTGAAATTAAAACTCTTATCATTAATTTTACTATAAAGTTCTATTGGCACATGCACACACACTCAAAAGCGGTGAAGAATGTTTAGAGTATGCTGAGGTAATCATCATAAAATGAGCCAACTAACTTTGTGCCAGACACTAAATTAAGTATTCTACATGTATTATCTCACTTCAAAGTTCAAATCAACTCTATAAGATGGATGCTATTTATTAAGCCCACTTTACAGATAAGGAAATTATGCCTTAGAGGAGTTACGAAATCTATTGTATTCAAGATCACTCAGCCAGCAGTGACAAAACTGGGATTCAAACACAGGCTGTCTGGGTTTGCATTTGATCACCCACATGTTATATAGACAAAAAAAAAAAAAAAAAAGCGTGTAATGCTGAGAACCAGTTATCAGCATAGTAATAACCTAGATGTTGATAACAGCAACCAAATTAGGCTATATACAAAATAACCTTTGCTTTGCTAAATAAAGGCACATTTAACACCAGTTAAAAACCAAGTTAGGAAAATCAGTTTGCCATGTAAAAATGGAGATTTAAGTATATCAATAAATAAAAGCTACTTTTAATGTCATATGACAAAGGTATATATAATGTAATTGTGTATCCTTTGTCAATTTTCAAGAGCATTCATTTTTCAGAATGTCAATTTCACTACCTGATAAAATACAACATAAAAGTTCCACAAAAGACTTCCGTATTATTGGCATGGAAAATGAGTCCTTTCAAAATAATTATTCTATGAAGTATTACAGATTGAAATTACTTGATTATTGTTACCACCAAATCCACTAAAACCACATAAATGTGGTTAGTTCTTTGTTGCTGGACACAGTGACTGCCTCCCCAGCATCCACTGCCCCCTCTCTTGGTACCTATACTGATTTTCATTTTGGTAGCCATTCCTCTCCATCAGAGCCCAGTGCTTTGGAGAAGCTTGCTCTACCCCTAACTCTAGAAGTGGGGCATGTAGCTCCGGCCTTCACTAAGCAGTTTAATCGCATTCCTAGGGAAAGTAAAAAAATTCTAGGACCTTCACCTTGCCCTAATTGCCTCAAAGAACTTAAGAAGCCAGGCATGGTGGCATACATCTGTAGTCCCAAGTATTTGGGAGGCTGAGGCAGGAGGGAGGATGGCTTGAGCCCAGGAGTTCAAGTCCAGCCTGGGCAACATGGTGAGACTCCACCTCTTAAAAAACAAAAAAGACATGAAAAGACTTAAGAAGAGGTTTACTGGAGGGGGTGTAGGAGGATCTTAAATAGAAGCTCATCAGTCTTCTGGGAGAACTTCTAGAAGCAATCCCATTTCACTCCGAACGTGGATGAGAAAGTATACAGATCTATCCTGTGACCACAAGGGGAAGACAACCTTATGGTCAAGTTGATAAAGTAAACTGAAGAGGGGAAAGAAGCCAGGCCTTTGATGATATCACTGAGCTAAACACTGTGCTACCTGTTACTAACTCAATAAATCAGCTCTTTAAGTCACTGTGTTAAGGGCAACTAAATTCATCCTAAATGATATTTCTAACAACTAAAACCACTCATATGATAAATATGAAGTTGATATAGTTTGGATGTTCTGTCACCTCCAAAACTTATGTTGAAATGTGATGCCCAATGGTGGAGGTGGGGCCTGGTGGGAGGCGTTTGGGTCACAGGGGTGGATCCCTCATGAATGGCTTGGTGCCCTCTCCATAGTAATGAGTGAGTTCTCGCTCTGTTAGTTCACTGGAGAGCAGGTTGTTTAAAATGGTCTGGTGCCTCTCTCCACTCTCTCTTGCTCCCCCTGTCTCCATGTGACACACCCACTCCCCTTTTCATCTTCTGGCCATGAGTTAAAGCTGCCTCGTCCGGGTGCAGTGGCTCATGCCTGTAATCTCAGCACTTTGGAAGGCCAAGGTGGGTGGATCACCTAAGGTCAGGAGTTTGAGACCAGCCTGACCAACATGGAGAAACCCCATCTCTACTAAAAATACAAAATTAGAAGGGCATGGTAGCACATGCCTGTAATCCCAGCTACTCAGGAGGTTGGGGCAGGAAATCGCTTGAACCCGGGAGGCGGAGGTTGCAGTGAGCTGAGATCACGCCATTGCACTCCAGCCTGGGCAACAATGGCGAAACACCCTCTCAAAAAAAAAAAAGCTTTCTGAGGCCTCGCCAGAAGCCAAACAGATGCTGGTGCTGTGTTTATAT
Organism: Gorilla gorilla gorilla; assembly: GCF_029281585.2. Lineage (NCBI taxonomy): Eukaryota > Metazoa > Chordata > Mammalia > Primates > Hominidae > Gorilla > Gorilla gorilla. The sequence goes on from NC_073235.2 coordinate 76,702,936, forward strand.
TGCCTGCAGAACCATGAGCCAAATAAACCTATTTTCTTTATAAATTACACAGCCTCAGGTAACCCTTTACAGCAATACAAAATGGACTAATGCAGAAGTACAGTAAGTAGCATGCATCTGGGTAGAATGGCACTAAATTTGAAGTGAGAAGCTTTGAGTTCTATTTCTGGTTGACATAACTATAAGTGTGACCATGAACAAATTATTTCATCTTTCTAGGCTTCAAGTTTCTTTTTATGAGGAAACTAGACAGGAAGATATTCAGCTCTGAGATTCTATTTTCTATTGAAAATGAGCTTCTCAATTCTGATTTGTGATTTATGGCTAGGATAAGGTTTAAACTATTAATACAATATCTCAAAAAATTAAAACTTGAGATTTAATTCAGGGATTTCTGATGTATTACACTAATGATCTCATGACTACTTGAACAAAATACTTCTAGAATAAAATACTACTTTAGAACTCTCGAGACTAAAATGATGTTAAAAATATTTTTAATCGCTATACTGTAATGAACACAGACTACCAAAAACATTTATTAATGTTCTTTTTTTTTTTTGGCAGGAATTTCTTTTGTTCTTTTTTTGAGACAGAGTTTTGCTCTTGTTGCCCAGGCTGGAGTGTAATGGCGCCACCTCGGCTCACTGCAACCTCTGCCTGCCAAGTTCAAGCGATTCTCCTGCCTCAGCCTCCTGAGTAGCTGGGATTACAGCCATGGGCCACCACGCCCGGCTACTTTTGTATTTTTAGTAGAAATGGGGTTTCTCCATGTTAGTCAGGCTGGTCTTGAACTCTTGACCTCAGGTGATCCGCCCACCTCGGCCTCCCAAAGTGCTGGGATCACAGGTGTGAGCCACTGCACCAGGCCTTATTAATGTTCTTCAATGGAAACAGGCTGGTGGGGCTGGGCACAACTTTGGGAGGCCAAGACAGGAGGATTACTTGAGCCCAGGAGTTCAAGCCAGCCTAGGCAACATGGCAAGACCTCATCTCTACAAAAAATTTAAAAATTAGCCAGGCACAGTGGCATGTGCCTGTAGTCCCAGCTACTCAGGAGGCTGAGGTGAGAGAATCATTTGACTGTGCCCAGGAGTTTGAGGCTACAGTGAGCTGTGATCACACCACTGCACTCCAGCCTGGGCAACACAGTAAGATTCTGTCTTTAAAAAAAGAAAGAAAGAAAGAAAAGAAAGGCCAGGCACAGTAGCTCATGCCTATAATCCCACCATTTTGGGAGGATGAGGCAGGAGGAATGCTTGAGGCCGACAGTTCAAGACCACCCTGGGGCAACCCCATAAATAGCAAGACCCCATCTCTATTTTAAAAAGAAAAGGAAAAAATGAGATAAAACAACTGAACAAACACATGATCCTGGTTTAGATGCAACAAAGCATATTATTGGAACAACTGAAAAAATCTAAATAAAGTCTATGAATTAGATGGTAATATGGAATCAGTGTTAATCCCATAGTAAACTACCCTGATTTTGATGTTTTACTATGGTTGTGTGGGAGGATATCTTTGTATTTAGTAAATACTAACTAAAGAACCGAAGTATAATATGGCATCATGTCTACAACTTATTCTCAAAAGTTCTAAGAATCTGGGTATGCAAGGATATATAAGCACTTGTGTACTTTTGCAGCTTTTATATAAATTTAAAATCATTTAAAAATAAAAAGGTTTTAGAAAGGACACTGAAGTCAGCCTGAAGAGCCAAGCTGAGGGATATAATTTGAGCATCAAATCAATGTTTGTGACAGATTAAAATCAATAAAATAACACTCATCTGAATAAATACATGAATGAACAGATGAAGATGAGAAAGCTTTTCCTTACAGTACAATAGTAACAAATGAAGGAGGAATGATAGAATTACAAAATCACCAGGTAAGAATCCTCATAGTAAAAATTAGTTCATCAAAAAAATCAATGGATGCTACAATGAGTAAGTGAAAGTGAAAAAAGTGAATGAGTTCCGTATATGCTTTGTAATTAGAACTCACAAAATTGCTGATAAGACTGGATACGGGGTGAGGGGAGAGAAGAATCAAAGATAAATGGTGGCCACTGATTTAAGCAACTGAGGAAATGACAGTGCTATTTATTGAGTTATGGCAGTCCTAAAGAAGAATTTGGTGCAAGAAGGTGAAATCAAAAGGTCATTTTGGACATATCAAGTCTAAGGCACCTATTCAGACCTCCAAGTGTCAATATCAAGGAGGCAGTTAGATATAGAAATCTGGAGTTCTGCAGAGTTCAGGACACCAGACAGAAACTTGGGATTTATCAGGACATTAAAAATAGTAAAATATTAAAAACAAACTAAATTATCAATAATAAGCAAATGGTAAACTGTGCTACATTCATATAATATAGCAATAAATATAAGTATTATATTAGAAATTATTACTTAAGTCTGTATTGCTTAATCCAGAAAGATATTAATAATATCCCAAGTAAAACAAGTATTCTATTTCTGTAAGTAAGTGTGCACAAAGTCAGGAAATTATGGAAGTATTTACAAAATCCCCAAAGTATTTACAACTGTTATATCAAGGTAGAGGAAGTAGAGGTGGTTTTCACTCCTCTCATTATACATTTCCCTACTGTCTGAACTTCCTACAATGAACTTAAACTATCTCACTTTTTCCTAATAAAACAGTTTTACTTATTTTTTTAATTGAAGATATAATACATGCTTATTGTAAAAAAATTCAAACATAGAGGAATATAAGAATAAAGTAAAAATCACCTAAAAATTCTACTACCCAGAGATAATCATCAGTTAGTCTATGATCATTTCATACATTTTTTATGCATATAAACAAACACATTTAGTTTTACATGAACGAGATCACATAATACAGACTAATTACTCCATTTCATACTCCCCAGAAAAAAATAATTGCAATGTTAAGAACTGGGTATACCCTTCTACACCCTTCTCCATACTCTGCATTACTTTTTTTCTTTTTGAGACGGAGTCTTGCTCTGTTGCTCAGGCTGAAGTGCAGTGGCGTAACTTGGCTCACTGCAACCTCCACCTCCTAGGTTCAAGCAATTCTCCTGCCTCAGCCTCCCAAGTAGCTGGGATTACAGGCACCTGCCACCACACCCAGCTAAATTTTGTATTTTTAGTAGACAGTGGTTTCACCATGTTGGCCAGGCTGGTCTCAAACTCCTAACCTTGTGATCTGCCCTCCTGGGCCTCCCAAAGTGCTGAGATTACAGGTGTGAGCCACCGCGCCCAGCCCTCTGCATTACTTTTATAATCACCCAAAACAATAATGCTACATTAATTTTAAAAGAAAAACTCTTCTATATGACTTTAAACATCTGCCCAATCTACACAAAATCACCAAATAAATAGCATAAAATATCTCTTACCTTGCTGGTTTGTGGTATTGACAAAGAAAGTCAAACCTTTCATCTGGCACAGGTACTCTGCTCTCATTAGGATCAATAGTGCAGAATGGGAAGTTTTCTGCTGAAGCCTGACTATTGGTTAATACATTGAAGAAAGTAGATTTCCTAAAACAAATAAAAGCAATTTCAATCAATTCTTAGGTTAACACCAAGAAAAATTTATCTGACTCTAATTTCAATGCTCAAATAAGATCCATGAGGAATATAAAACCAATCTACAAACAGAGGGAAAAAGGAACAATACATTTTTTACTAACAGAAGTGAATGAAATTTACAACAGTAAAGCGGCAGCTCATGACTTATAATTAGGTTATTTCCCCATCACAGTCTATTTGAAACTTGAAAAGCATGTTCTCAAAGAATCTTTGTTATAAGTTAGAGTTTCATGTCATACTATAAAATCTATTTTTTTTCCATAATATACCTGATCGTACCAGCATCACTTCATCCATACCTAACAAAACCTTCTCTAGCATGAAATGTAGAAGTCATCTCTCTAGTTAAGTCAATGACTTTCCAAAAACTCTGAATTGGGAAAGAGATGCTAAATGTCTGGTATCTGACAGGAAATGGGAGGTTGGCACTCAGAACTGCCTTCTAATCATTAGTATGTAAAGATTACTGGTAAGTCTAGAATTGTGAATTATGAAAGTCAAAATGTGAATTTTATTCAAGGTATGACTTAAATCAAGAAAATATAATATCTATTAATATGGAATAAACTAGTCACTACTTTTCTAATCATTTGACTGCTATCGAGTAATACATGCTCAGAGAAAGCCCACTCACGTTAACATCAGCCATGTTTTTTTAAAAAAATGTGATAATACTTTATCATTCATGTCTTAAAAAATGAAAAAAGAAATAAAATTTTAAAAATAAAAAATAAAATATGATAATACGGTGCCAAATATCATACAGAGTAAAGTCCAAAACAAAATTTTAAACTCACAGTGGCCATCTTTTAAGAATGCTAGGTGATTAACTCTTTGAAGACTGTTAAAGAGGTTACCGTGTCTTTCCTATGGAAACTGTACTTTCAGAATAACCAATAGTTATGAAAAGAAAATTACTTTATAGACATATTCCAGCCAATAAATGAGGAAAGAATAAAAACTTAGAATAGCACCATTCTGCATCCCCTAACAAATTAATGGATCTTGGTAATAATCACCAATGACAGTTAGTGCTGCAAAAACAGGAGAAAAAAATAGTACCTCCCGAAAGAAGTATATACATCATCTGTCATCTTAATCTGACCAACACTTTACATGTTACTGCTAGTTTACAGGAAATATAGAGGACAGAAGAACATATTAAATGATACCACGGGGATAAAGTCCATAAAATCCAGACTCTGGAAAATTTTATAAGACTAAAAACCAGATTTCTTCAACAGGTCATCTGGGGGCTGGAAGTAAGTGAGAAACTTCTCCTTCTGGATGAGATGTAGAAGCTAACAGCAGTCCAACAATCCCAACCAGAACTAGAAAAGCCATCTAAAATGCAAGACACAGAAGGCATCTGTTTGAAGGGTCTGGGATTCTGAAAATGAAAACAAAAAATTTGGAAGAAGTGATTTGACCTCTACAGCCACTTTTACCCTGGGGACTTGTGCCCATTCTGGGCAAAAGAAGGATGCAAGGATCCAGACTTTATACACATAGAAAGCTGATGCTGAAGGAGAAAGAAACCAGCAAAACATTTGGAGGAGACTTGGAGAACCTCAGGCACACCACCAGTTTTCCCGCTGGGGATATTTGCCTCAAGAGAAAACTACAAAAGCCTACTCAAGTAATTGGTAACACAGACTGGCCCACTCTCCATACCTTCTTCCCCTCTCCATGAAAAAATTTAAAATAAAGAGTGATAGTTAAGTTGCCAGAACAGTCCAGGAATCCTTATTTATCTAAAATGTAATGAAAATATTGTATACCTACAATGGAAATATTGCAGAATAATGTTGTAATAAAAGTACTTAAGACAAAATTTAAATCTATTAATGTAAACATTTATAGGACACTTGGGCCTAATGTTATGAAGACAAAATAAAATGCTATTGCATTTTCGTATACTGTAGTTTAAAAACTGCTCATTACTATTACCACAGTCAATTGCAATTCTAAAAAGGCCATAGGTTGTTTATGGAGTTTTTTCAAATTTATGGAGATTACTGTGTACAGTATTTTATATCGTCTACCTGGACAAAAATAAGTATGTTTTGTGATTTTTTAAAATGTATCCCTTAAAACATATTATATAGTAAAACGAAAATTCCTTAGGCAGAAAAAATTCTTACATACATTCAAACTAAACTTAGAAGACAAATATCCATTTTCACAGACTGTCTCATTTTAGATGAATATTAAATGTCGTGAAACCCAAGTCATCTGTAGCTTCTAACAGCTTTGCAGGTATAAAAAAGTAAAAAGAAATAAGGAAGAAGGAAAAAGAAAAAATTCTAAGGATCATTACTATAGGCTTCAGTGGCAACTAAAGACATTTTGATCTATTCAAATCTATTAAGAAAAGCCTTGCGAAAGCAAAGAATTTGAAAGTTTTGGCCTATGCCTGAAGTGTTAAAGCCCATACGCTTTTTGTAAAATGAGAACTTTTTAAACACACACACACACACACACACACACACACACACACCCCTAGATCCCTTGAGGTTAATATTAAAGCTTAAAAGCAGGAGAAAGATTCAAAGTTGTAGGAATTTCTCTCATGCAAGAATGGGTTTATATAACTTATTTCAGCAATGATAGCATTAAAAGAAAAAAACCACAGTGACTAGACTAAATGTATGCCCCCTAGACTTAGGACCTACATACTTTATTTTGGAAATTACTATTTTACTCTATTAAGTCAATCTGACTGAATAGATGTTTTATGTAAAACTTTATACAAAATTGCAGCATGTAATGGGAAGTAGGGATACCAGTGCAAATTCCCACAGCATTCTGAATTAACTATTTATATATAATATCCATCCAAAACATGGGAAAAGAAGTAGAAAGTTCTTTCAAAATGTTTTCAATTTAGATATAACTAAACTGTTAAAAGCATCTATCTGATAGATACACAAATACGTAAGATGACAGAAATAAATGCCAATCCATGTATACATGGGTGAGTATAATTACATATTTTCTAATTCCATCGGAGAAGAAGGCCTAAAAACAGCAACACTTCAGCAGCAATGATCACACCTAGAGAAATGTCTGTTCTCAACAGATTATTTCTCCAAAGAGACACAAATGGCTAAAAAAATATGAAAAGATGCTCAACCACTAATCACTAGAGAAATGCAAATCAAAACCACAATGAGATATATAACCTTACAGTTATTAGGATGGCCACTATCAAAAAAACAAGATAATAAGTGTTGGCAAGAGTACAGAGAAATTAGAACTCCGTGCACTGCTGGTAGGAATGTAAAGTGGTATAGACACTATGGAAAACAGTTTGAGGTTCCTCAAAAAAGTAAAAATAGAATTACCATACGATCCAGCAATCTCACTTCTGGGTATATATCCAAAAGAGTTGAAAGCAGGATCTCAAAGAGATATTTACAAACCCGTGTTCATTGATGCATTATTCATAATAGCCAAGAGGTAGAACCAAATGTCCATCAACAGATGAATGGATAAAGAAAATGTTATCTACATATGATAGAACATTACTCAGCCCTTAAAAAGAAGGAAATCCTGTCACATGCTACAACATGAATAAACTTTAAGGACACCATGCTGAGTAAAATAAGCTAGTCGCAAAAGTATAAACACTTTATGATTCCACTTATATTCATATACTCAAATATGAATATACTTATATGAGATATCTAGAGTAGTCAAAATCATGGAAACAGAAAGTAGAATGGTGGTTTCCAGGGGCTGGGGGGAAAGAGAAATGGGAAGTTGTTCAGTGGATATAGAGTTTCAGTTACGCAAGATGAAAAAGTTCTAGAGATCTGTTATACAACAATGAATATAGTTAACACAACTGAACTGCACATTAAAAAACGATTAAAATGGTAAATTGTATAATATATTACATTTTTTATTTTGAGACAGAATCTCACTCTGTCACCCGGCTAGAGTACAGTGGCACGATCTCGGCTCACTGCAACCTCCGCCTCCTGGGTTCAAGCGATTCTCATGCCTCAGCCTCCAGAGTAGCTGGGACTACAGGTGCATGACACCACGGCCAGCTAATTTTTTGTACTTTTAGTAGAGATGGGGTTTTGCCATGTTGGCCAGGTTGGCCTTGAACTCCTGAACTCAAGTGATCCTCCTGCCTCAGCCTCCCAAAGTGCTAGGATTATAGGCGTGAGCCACTGTGCGTGGCCATATATTATGTGTTTATTACCATAATTTCTTTAAAAAGTATCAAACTCAAATGGATAAATATTATACAAAATACCTAACCAGTACTCTTCAAAAATAAATCTTTAAAGGTCATGAAAAATAAAACATTCAGAAACTGTCAAAGATTGGAGGAGATAGGAGACGTGAAGACTAAAACACAACATGGTATTCAACACTGGAAAAGACAAAGGACATTAGCGGGAAAACTGGTGAAATCCAAATAAAGTCTGTGGTTTAGTAAAGCAAATACAGTTAACCCTCGAACAACACTGGTTTGAAATGCATGTTCAAAGTGCATGTGTCCACTTATACACAGATTATTTTCAATAAAATTTACACTGAATGTGCCTGCCCCTCCTTCCTCTCCTTCCACGTCCTCTCTATCTTCTGCCTCTGCCACCTGAGACAGCAAGACCAAACCCTCCACCTCCTTCTCCTCCTCAACCCACTCAACATGAAGACAACAAAGACCTTTATGATGATCCACTTTCACTTAGTGAATAGTAGCTACGTTTTCTCTTCCTTATGATTTTCTTAATAACATGATTTTCTCTGGCTTAGTTTATTGTAAGAATACAGTATAGAATAATACAACATACAAAATATAGCTTAATCAACTGTTTATGTTATTGGTAAGGCTTCCAGTCAATAGTTGGTTATTAGTAGTTAAGTTTTGGGGGAATCAAAAATTACACACAAATCTTTGACTGGGCCAGGGGTCAGAGCTCCTAATCCCCGAGCTGTTCAAGGGTCAACTGTAATTTCTTTTTTAACTTTCTTATTTTTTGGAGATAGGGTCTCACTTTATTGCCCAGGCTGGAGAGCAGTGGCACAAACATGGCTCACTGCAGCCTTGACCTCCCAGGATCAAGAGATCCTCCCGCTTCAGCCTCTCAAGCAGCTGGGACTACACGTGCGTACCACCACCCCTGGCTAATATCTGTATTTTTTGTAGAGACAGGGTTTCACCCTGTTGCACAGGCTGGTCTTGATCTCCTAAACTCAAGCAATCCGCCAGCTTCAGCCTCTTAAAGTGCTGGGATTATGGGTATGAGTCACCATGCCCAGCCCTCAACTGTACCTTAAGGAGAAAAAAAAAAAAAAAATTTGAAATTATGTGGTGATACAGCAATACAGACTAGAATTCTGAAAAAGAAACTCATTTAAAATTTTAAAACTAGGCGGGGCATGGTAGCCCAAGCCTGTAATCCCAGCACTTTGGGAGGCAGAGGTGGGCAGATCACTTGAGGTCAGGAGTTTGAGACCAACCTGGTCAGTATGATGGAAGCCCATCTCTACTAAAAATACAAAAATTAGCCAGGCATGGTGGCACATGCCTGTAATCGCAGCTAGGTGGGAGGCTGAGGTAGGAGAATTGCTTGAACCCAGGAGGCAGAGGTTGCAGTGAGTGGCGATCGCACCACTGCACTCCAGCCTGGGCAACAGAGCGAGACTTTGTCTTGGGAAAAAAATAAATAAATAAAACGTAAAACCCATTAATCTATGAAGTACCTCTAAGGCACACAGTTACTGCTGAATACTAGGAAAGAGTGATTAGGAAAACAGATCTGTTATTCAAAAAGATCATTCAGAACATATTAAAAAGACAAAGTAAATAAGTCCCAAATCATAGATTTCTATGAAAGAACAGGCATTCTGGAATATTGACAAGCAGACAGTAAGATTTAAATTCATTTAAAATGGTATTGGGGAGTTTTGCTTCCCCTCTGCTACAAGAACTGCCCTCCTGCTACAAAGAGCTAGAAAACCAGACAAAATCTATGAAATAATAGTTTTCACACAAAGGACAATATGCATCACAGGACTGTGTTCCCTGAGAGAAGAATAACAAATAAACTAAGCTCTACAATTGCTCCAGCTTACTGCCTACTGATGCTTTCAAAGTCACCATTCCAAGAGGGGAAACCAACAGAACCCAGTAGTCACACCAAGTTGAAGAGACTAAGATGAGAGTTAGGAGGCCAAGGCAGCTAGAATTTATGGGAGAGTATACTAGAAAGGTGGGAGCTGCACAGAGAAAACGCTCTGAAGAGCTGCAGAGGGTCCCCTCAAGAACGCAGCTAAGTAATGATTTGCGCATGAGTAAATTCAATCACTACAAGTCCAGGGAAAGAACCACCCAAACAGAGTAGGATGAACAATTCTCAGGGCTCACACGGAGATTGGAACAGTTCACATTCCTATGAGCCACAGTGGAGAGATCCTGTAATACAAGGGAATTTGGATAGAGTCCTCAAAAGGGTCAAGTCTTAGTACTAGGGCTTAAGTAGCACCAGAGCACAAAATCATATAAATCCATCATAAGAAGACTCAAAACAATTAATCTGATACATAAATAACTAATGCCATACCGAGGTCCAACACTCTTTAAAGGAAAACAACAATATTTAGCATTTAACATAAAATCCACAGTGTATAGAATCCAATAAAAATTATAAGACATGCAAAAAAGCAGAAATATATATACCAAAATCAGGATAAAAGTCAGTAAATACAAATATAGTAATGAGAGATGAAGTAGCATAAAAGGACCTTAAAATAAATGTTACAAATCTTTTAAAATTTTTCTTAAGGATATAAAAGCTAATATAAAGACAATGAGGAAGAAAATATAACACATGATAAATATCCAAATAAAATTATTGTTAAAAAGATACAATATTTGAAATAAAATGAAATTGAAATGAAAAATACACTGGACATGATTAACAGAAGACTGGACACTGCAAGCAAAAGACCTTGAAGACAGCAATAAAAGTATCCAAATGAAGCACGAAGAGAGAAAAAGACTGGAGAAAGAAATAACCAGAGCTTCAGCAGGATACTATCTAGGGAAGAACATGCATTTACAGTCATACATCGCTTAATGATGGAGATACATTCTGAGAAATGGGTCCTTAGGCAATTTCATCATCATGCGAACATTATAGAGTATATTTACACAAACCTAGATGGTACAGCCTACTACACACCTAGGCTATATGGGATAGCCTATTGCTTCTAGGCAACATGTTACTGTACTGAACACTGTAGACAAATGTAACACAATGGCAGGTACTATATATCTAAACATAGAAAAGGAACAGTAAAAATACATATAAAAGTGAAATAGGACGCTTACCATGAGTGGAGCTTGCAGGCCTGGAAGGTGCTCTGGGTGAGTCAATGAGTGATGGTGAGTGAATGTGAGGGCCTAGGACATTACTGTACACTACTGTAGACTTTATGAACACTGTACATTCAGGATACACTAAAATTATTTTTTAATATTTTTCTTTCTTCAATAAATTAGCCTTATCTTACCAATACTTTTTACTTTATCAATTTTAATTTTAACTTACTGACTCTTTTGTAATAACACTTAGCTTAAAATACAAATACACTGTATAGCTGTACAAAAATATTTTTTCTTTATATCCTTATTCCATATGCTTTTTTATATCTTTAAAATGTGTGCTTTTTTAAAAACTTTTCTGTTAAAAACCAAGACATAAACACATACATTAACCCAGGCCTACACGGAGTCAGATCATGAATATCACTGTCTTCCACCTACACATTTTGTCCCACAGGAAGGTTTTCAGGGGCAATAACACACATGGAGCTGTCATCTCCTATGATAACAATGCCTCCTTCTGGAATACCTCCTGAAGGAACTGCCAATGGCTGTTTTACAGTTACTTTTTTTTTTTTATAAGTAGAAAGAGTACACTCTAAAGTAACAATAAAAATTACAGTATAGGCTGGGCATGGAGGCTAATGCCTGTAATCCCAGCACAAAGAGGCTGAGGCAAAGAGATCACTTGAAGCCAGGAGTTCAAGACCAGCCTAGGCAACACAGGAAGTCCCCATCTCTACAAAAATATATCTTTTTAATTACCCAGGTGGGGTGGCGTGTGCCTGTAGTCACAGCTATACTCAGGTGGCTGAGGCAGGAGGATTGCTTGAGCCCAGGAGCTCTAGGCTGCAGTAAGTTATGATCAGGCAACTACACTCCAGCCTGGGCAATGGAGCAAGACTCTGTCTCAAAAAACGAACAAACAAAAATTAACTATAGTAAATACATAAGCCAGTAACTGTCATTTATTATCAAGTATTACGTACTGTACATAATTGTATATGCTATACTTTTATATGACTGGCAGCACAGGCTTGTTTACACTAGCATCATCACAAACGTGAGTAATGCCTTGCACTATGAAACTACCACAGCTACAATATCACCAGGTGATAGAAAATTTTCACCTCCATTATAATCTTATGGGACCTCCGTCATATATGCAGTCAGTCATTGACCAACATCATTATGCAGCACTTGTCTGTAATAGGCATCCCAGAAAGGGAATAAAGTAGAAGATTATCTTCAAAGCACTAGAAGAATAACTGTTAACCTAGAATTCTACCCAGTGAAAATATCTTTCAAAATGAAGAAGTGATAAAGCACATGAAAAGATGTCAATATTCTTAGCCATCAAGAAAACACCAATTGGCCAGCCACGGTGGCTCATACCTGTAATCCCAGCACTTTGGGAGGTGGAGGCAGGCGGATCACCTGAGGTCAGGAGTTTGAGACCAGCCTGGGTCAACATGGTGAAATCCTGGCTCTATTAAAAATACAAAAATTACCTGGTGGTGGCGCATGCCTATAATCCCTGTTACTTAGGAGGCTGAGGCAGGAGAATCACTTGAACCCAGGAGGTGGAGGCTGCAGTGAGCCAAGACTGTGCCACAGAACTCCAGCCTGGGCAACAGAGTGAGACTCTATGTCCAAAAAAAAAAAAACAACAGAAAAAACACCAATCAAAAACTTCACAACTTGGCTATAATCAAAAAGATAACAACAAATGTTGACAAGGATGTGAAATATTGGAACCCACATACACCGCCTGTGCGCACATAAAATGGTGCAGCCACTTTGGAAAACAGTTTGGCAGTCCTCAATAGTTAAATATACAGTCACATGTGACCCAGAAATTCTACTCCTAAATATATACCTAAGAGAAATAAAATCATATATCTAAATAAAAATTTACATATCCTAAGGATGAAGCAGAGTACAAATAACATATTGTACTGAAATATAAAATATGTTGTATATAACTGAAAGATACTGTGGTGTCAGAAAGTAGAAAGCACTCAAAAAATAAAGAGGACATGTCAAAAGGAATATAAGTGAACATAAAGGCTCCTAATCACCAAATATGGGCAATTAGAGTGACAAAATAACAACAGTAACGGATTATAACCAAAAGAATAAATTAAGAATCTATACTGATACAAATAAATTATAATCAAATACATGAATAAATGGGAAACTCTTTTGTACAATAGGATTTTACACAATAGAATTTCCATTGTTCCTTCTATAAATTGTTTCTTCTAAATGTAGAAGAAATAAGGGATATTTTTTAATCACCATTTGGCAAACACCACAATAATAACTGTTTCAGTAAGAATCAATAACACATGCCAAAATTAGGGGGCAAAAGTATGAGAAACGATATATGTACAAAATTTCAAAGGACCCCCTACAAGATGCTTATTAATTGCAATTGGAAAAATAATAACCCTTTTAGTGAAGAAATCTGTCAGATACCAATGAGCAATCAAAGTTAATATCACCAAAAATGAACAAATCAACATCATGTGCTTTCTAATACACTGTATTGAAAAGCATATGTCACTTATATGCTCAAAAGTATATAACTTGAAATTAATTATGAGGAAACATCAGACAAACCCCAAATGAGAGCTGTACATAATAACTGGCCAGTACTCTTCAAAAGTGTCAAGGATATCAAATACAAAAAGAGACTGAGAATGTGTTCCAGGTTAAAGGAAACTAAGGAAACAAAACACTTAAATGCAGCTGGGCACAGTGGCTCATGCATATAATCCCAGCACTTGGAAGGACGAGGTGGGAGGATCACTTGAGGCCAGGAGTTTGAGACCAGCCTGGGCAACATAGTGAGAACCCATCTCTACAAAGTTAAAAATTAGCCTGACATAATAAAATGTGCCTGCAGTCCCAGCTATTCAGGTGGCTGAGGTGGAAGCATCACCTGAGCCCAGGAATTTGCAGTGAGCTATGATCAGGCCAAGGTACTCCAGCCTGGGTGACAGAGAGAGACTCTATCTCAAAAAAAACAAAAAACAATTAAATGCAACATACAATTATGGATTGAATCTTGGACCAAAAAAAGGACATTAGAGGGACAATTAGTAAATCAATGTTTATTTCCTGATTTTGATCATTGTATTATAGTTATAAAGATTTTAACACTTAGGGGATCCAAGCAGAGGTTAAATAGGAATTTTTAAAACTATTTTTGCAACTGTGAGTTTTTTTAAGCATGAAATTATTTCAAAAGAAATTTTTTTTCCATATGGGTTTTACTATATTGTCCAGGCTAGAGTGTAGTGGCTATTCAGAGATCTCACTACCCATCAGGACAGGAGTTTTGATCTGCTCTGTTTTTGACCTGGACCACTTCACCCTCCTTAGACAACCTAGTGATCCTCCAGTCCTGATAGGTCACCATATTGATGCTGAACTTAGTGCAGACACTGGATCGCCACTGTGGGTGGCATTGCAGACACCCAATCAGCATAGCACAACACAGCCCAGAACTCCTGGGCTCAAAGGATCCTCCTACCTCAACCTCCTGAGTAGCTGAGACTACATGTGGGCACCACTGAGACCAGCTCAAATTTTTTTTAATTTAATCTTAAGTGAAAAGTCAAGCAAACTGGCAAGAGATCATTGTAATACATATCCAACAAAGAACTCATATCCAGAATAAAAAACTAATCATTAAGAAAAAAAAGACTTTTTACATAAGATATCCAATAACATATGGAAAGATGCTCAAAATCACAAGCCATCAAGAGATATCTCTGATATCCATAGATACCTGTCTTCTCGGTAGACATGGGAATCTGACTCTTAGCTTAACTTTATCAGCTCTTTAGAATGAAAATACTCAGATCATCAGTATTTGCAGCCTAGAGAATAATTTTCCTCCTGTGAGTTCCTTTAAGCAATCAAGAATGGAGCTTCTAAAAAACAAGTGAGCTAAGAATCAACTGGGAAGACTTCTAGGAACACATAGACATCACATATTTTGTATTGGGAAAATAGTGGACTGCAGTGGATTGAAGATGGCCACACATTTTTTGTCACTCCTCTCATCAAGAGGTAGAGTCTATTTCCCCTCTCCCCATGTCTCTGGGCTGGTGTCATGACTTGCCTTGACCAAAAGATTTCTGTGTGCTATGCCACTGCCACACCTCCATTCTCTCGAGAGCCAGACGCCAAGATATAAGGAAGCTTGGTCTAGAGACCACTTAGAAAGAGAATGAGGCCAAGTATAAGAGAAGTGCCCCAGACTTCCAGCCAATCCAGCTAAGGCCCCAGATCTGTTAAAATGGCCATCTTGGATCTTCCAGTCTCAACTAGCCACCAGCTGAATGCAGTCACATGAGGGATCCCAATGAGACTGGCAGAAGACCTATCTAACTCACTACATTCCCGACGAACAAAAATTGTTACTATTTTAAACCATGAACTTTTGGAATGGTTTGCTACACAACAACAGATAACTAAACAATGGTGATAATTCTCTTGTGATTTTTTCTTTTTTTTAGCATTTTCTACAACCTTTTCCCCCAGCAATAGTAAATGGCTTTCACAGATGCTGTGATTGGTCTGCAGAAATTTGGGAGAAGGCAATTTGCAGGGACACCAAAATGCATTCCCAGAAGGATCAGCTAAACAAGACAATTACTCTCCTGGGGCAGTTTGTGAGTGTTTGAACAGAGTATACTAGTTGCCCATAATATCCATTTTCCCCTTCTTTCAGAGTAACCGTTTTTTGTTTTTTCTTTTTAAGACAGAGTCGCACTCTGTGGCCCAGGTTGGAGTGCAGTGGCACAATCTTGGCTCACTGCAACCTCTGCCTCCCAGGTTCAAGCCATTCTCCTGCCTCGGCCTCCCGAGTAGCTGGGATTAGAGGCGTGCGCCACCACACCCAGCTAATTTTTGTATTTTTAGTAGACATGGGGTTTCACCATGTTGGCCAGCCTGGTCTCAAACTCCTGACCTCAAGTGATCCGCTTGCCTCAGCCTCCCAAAGTGCTGGGATTACAGGCGTGAGCCTCTGCACCCAGCCAAGAGTAACAGAATTTTTAACCAAACATGTGGCTGTCAAAATAAAGACTACATTTCCTTGCCTTCCTTGCAACTAAATTCTTGTGACTAAATTCTGGACAAAGGGATGTTGGCAGAAGTATGGTATGGCAGTTTACAGGAAAAAGGCTGCTAGTCAAGTTTGGCCCCCTGACCCTTCGGATAACCAGCTGCCTGGAATTCACAACACCTTAGACCAGCAGCCGCCAACCTTTTTGGCACCAGGGACTGGACCATGAATTGGCTGATGGAAGCCAATTTTTCCACGGACCAAGGGTGTGGGGGATGGTTTCAGGATGAAACTGCCCCATTTTAGATCATCAGGCATTAGTTCGATTCTCATAAGGAGCGTGCAACCTAGATCTCTTGCATGCGCAGTTCACAACAGGGCCTGCGCTCCTCTGAGAATCAAATGCTGCTGCTGACCTGACCGGAGGTGGAGCTAAGGTGGGAATGCTCACTCGCCTGCTGCTAGCCTCCTGCCATGCAGCCTGGTTCTTCACACGCCACAGATCGGTACCAGTCCCCAGCATGAGGTTCGGGGACCCTAGCTCTAGACCATGAGGATGAGGCCACATCCTAGGGATTGCCAAGCTGTGAAATGAAAGGAGCATGGGTTCCTGAGGACTTCATAAAGCAGGTCCACTATACCAATCTATGACTGCAAAATGTACATTTTTACATGAAGAAAAATAACTGGTTATCTGGGGTTTTCTGATGCGCTTAATTGAATCTAATCCCATCTGATGCAGTGGATAGCAACAAGAAGAGCTATCCCTCACAGAAATAAAGAAGTTTGGAACACTGTATCAAAACGTACTTTTGCCCCCAATATTCTCTAAGCCTCACAACCACAATAATACACTGCTCCAACAGGAGCTCATTTATAAAGGGTCACTCAAGTAAGAAAAAGCAGTACAGAACTAGAAACCAAATCTCCATATTCTTTCTACTTCATTAAAAGAGGTCATTTAATTGCCCAGCACGGTGGCTCACACCTGTAATTCCAGCAGGCGTGAGCCACCACACGGGGCAAGGAGACAGGCTTTTTTGTTTTTTTGTTTTTTTGTTTTTTTCAGATGGAGTCTCACTCTGTCACCCAGGCTAGAGTGCAGTGGCGCGATCTCAGCTCACTGAAACCTCCGCCTCCCAGGTTGAAGCAATTGTCCTGCCTCAGCCTCCTGAGTAGCTGGGATTACAGGGGTGTGCCACCACACCTGGCTAATTTTTGTATTTTTAGTAGAGATGGGGTTTCACCATGTTGGTCAGGCTGTGAAACCAGCCTCAGGGCAGCATGGTGAAACTCCATCTACAAACAATACAAAAATTAACCAGGCACGGTGTTTTGTGCGCCTGCAGTTCCAGCTATTCAGGAGGCTGAGGAGTGGGGACTGCTTGAGCCCGGGAGGTTTAGGCTGCAGTGAGCCATGATCATGCCACTGCACTCCAGCCTGGGCAAGAGAATAAAATCTTGTTCAAAAAACAAAAACATGTCTCCTTATCACTAAATCTACATCCAGCCGTCAAAGGGGAAATATGTATCCCATTAACAAATAATTACTAAATATCTACTATGTTCCTAACACCATCGTGTCCCGTTAACAAATAATTACTAAATATCTACTATGTTTCTAACACCAGTCTAGGCACTAGAAATATACCAATAAGCAAGAACAAGACAATCGGTACCTTCCTACCTTCACAGAATTTAAATTGCAATGGAGGGGAATGTCAAACCACTTATTAAATTAGATAACATATATAAAGTACTCAAAATAGCGATTGGCATATAGTAAATGTTCAATATCTGATTAGCTATAAATATTACCTCTAAGTTTCTGGGTCATCAGCCTTATGCAGACTAAAAAGTAAGCCTTCCTATTCACCCAGCTAAAAACCAAGAGATTCTCTAGATGGTTTTGTACTGAATGTCCTTACTTTTGATCAGCAGGCCATCCTTTAGAGAACCATCTCCCTCCCACAATCTATATCTTGTAGATCTATACAGAAGCACACAAGTCCAGTCGGATTTCCTTACTCAGGAATTGGAATTACAGGAGAGACAGGAAATGAGAAACAGCCAGAAGTCCAGGGATTCACATGGCTGAGCTCCACATGGACCCATTTCTGCCAGCACCACTTGGCTCTTATCCCTCTTGAGGCCTGGCTGTTCAGATCCTAATTCACTTATTCCAATAAACCTCTTTTTCCTGCTGAAAACAGCCAGAATTGTGTTGCTTACAAAGAATCCTACCTGACACAGTTGTGTGAAGTAAGATCATTCTACAAAAAGTAGTGTTTACAACCAAATACAATTGCCGAAACTCATTAAACTGTACCTTTAAAATGAGTGAATTTTACTATTTGTGAAGTATACCTCAATGACACTGGGAGGGGAAAGCATTTTATTTAAAAGTGTAAACAGCACACACACTTATTCTGAATAATAAAATATTTTTAGGTTACTTCCACGTACATTAATTTCATTATGCTCTATGACTAAAAAGCTTATATGGTCGTCCCTCCATCGCTGCAGGAGATTGGTTCTAAGATTCCAGCAGATTGAGTCCCTTATATACAATGGTGTAGTATAATACCTAATGCAATGTAAATGATAGGTAAATAGTTGTTTACTTTTTTTTTACTGTTATATTGTCATTTTTTATTTAATTTAAAAAAATTTTTTTTTTTTTTTTTTTTTGAGACGGAGTCTCGCTCTGTCACCCAGGCTGGGGTGCAGTGGCGGGATCTTGGCTCACTGCAACCTCCACCCCCCGGGCTCAAGCTATTTCTCCTGCCCCAGCCTCCCGAGTATCTGGAATTACAGGCTCCTGCCACCATGCCCGGCTAATTTTTGTTGTGTTTTTTTAAAGTAGAGACGGGGTTTCGCCATGTTGGCCAGGCTGGTTTCAAGCTCCTGATCTCAAGTGATCTACCAACCTCGGCCTCCCAAAGTGCTGAGATTACAGGCATGAATCACCATGCCCAGCCAATTTTTAAAAAAAAAATTTTTGATTTGAGATTGGTTGAATCCAAGGATGTGAAACCACAGATACAGAGGGTTGCCTATATGTACAGAAAACACTTAATATGGCCCATTTTAATACAGTCCCATTTAAAATCAAGTTGTAGTAACTGCAACAATTCTAGAATGAGAAGTATGTCAATATCTCAAAACTATAACTTCCTTACTAGTGCAATAAAGCTCACAACATAAATAATGATCATATCTTGCTTTCATGTTTATTGATAGCACCCTACAGTATTTTGATTAATTATTTGTTTTGCTTACATTTCAACTCTCTACTTAGTCTTACTCTGCAAGCAGACTATATCACAGCAGGAAACCCCTTCAAAATGAAAACCTCTTCAAGCTCCAGGAAAGACTGAAATCAGGACAGCCACACTTGCTCATGTTTTACACTACATGAATTTAAGACATGCCTCACTTGGTCACGCCATGCTCTATTCATTGAGGAATCTCTATGACAGGAGCTCCTCGGAATACCTAAGAACATGATTGTCCTACTTGCCACCAATCTAAAAGGCCAGCCTTGATCACTTTCACAAATCCACACTGAATCTGTTACCTATTAGTACACCCTAATCACTTTTGAGATGTTTTATATTTTAAGGTTAGTGAAAGGTTAAATAATGAAAAAGGAAGACTTGGACCCGGTGCAGTGGCTCACACCTGTAATCCCAGCACTTTGGGAAGCCAAGGCAGGCAGATCACCTGAGGTCAGGAGTTCAACACCAGCCTGGCCAACATGGTAAAACCCCGTCTCTACTAAAAATACAAAAATTAGCCGGGCGTGGTGGCACATGCCTGTAATCCCAGCTACCCGGGAGACAGAGGCAGGATAATTGCTGGAACCTGGGAGGCAGAGGCTGCAGTAAGCTGAGATCACGTCACTGCACTCCAGCCTGGGCAAAAGAGCAAGACTCCATCTCAAAAAAAAAAAGAAGACTTTGAACACTTAAGTTGCGTGTGTATAGAGTTATGATAAACCCCACATATATTTCCTATCACTCTCTTATTTGCATATATTCAATTCACTGTAACTTTGAAAACATTACAGCCGGGCTCAGTGGCTCATGCCTGTAAGCCCAGCACTATAAGAGGCTGAGGCAGGCGGATCATATGAGGTCGGGGGTTCAAGACCAGCCTGGCCAACATGGTGAAACCCCATCTCTACTAAAAATACAAAAATTAGCTGGACGTGGTGGTGCGCACCTGTAATCCCAGCTACTCAGGAAGCTGAGACAGGAGAATCACTTGAACCCGGGAGGCAGAGGTTGCAGTGAGTCAAGATCATGCCACTGCATTCCAGCCTGGGCGACAGAGTGAGACTCCATCTCAAAAAAAAAAAAGAAAAGAAAACATTACAAAACTCAAATTTCTGCTCTCAGAACTTTCAGATTTAGACTCTTTATAACAGCAAACCTTTTACAATTTCCACTACGAAATTCAAAACTGTCACCTCCTTCTCCATCAAGCTTATTATGGTGCAGCTTTCAAATCAATTTCCTAAAGTATCCTACTGCATGGCCTCTGGTAGCCAGCCTATGTAGGTACCACACATAGCCAACCAGCACTGAAATCAATAAAATACATATAAACTAAAGCCTAATTTTGCAATATTAATAGTCCAGCTTCCTGGCCTCTTTTCTTCAACTTAAAGTTTAATTACCTCACGGTTCCCATTTCTACAATAGGACCCAAAATATTTACAAAATGAAAATCACAAAAGCCCCAACGTTCACCTACCCAACATTTGGCAATCCAACAATACCAACTTTCAGTGAGGTTCCAAATCTTCCAATGATTGGGGGTGGTTTAATTCCATCACCTCCCTTTTTAGGGGGCATCTGAAATACCAAAGCAAACATATGAACAAAACTTTTTACTATCCACATGGACCCAAAACACATTTCATCACATAAAATATATTATTGAATTAAGATTAAGAACAAAACATACTGTATATAGCGATCCAAAACTAACACAGAGCTAAATCCACTTTTTTTTAAGCAAAAATGTTTAAAAAGTTCAGTAAACATATCCATTGTCAAAAGAGTCACTGCTGAGAAGTCCCAGAAAGACAGATCTAAAATCAATATTTGTTGGGCCGGGCACGGTGGCTCAGGCCTGTAATCCCAGCACTTTGGGAGGGGGAGGCCGAGGTGGGCAGACTGCTTGAGACCAGGAGTCGAGACCAGCCTGGCTAACACGGAGAAACCCCGTCTCTACTAAAAAGAAAAACAAATACAAAAAATTAGCCGGCCATCAGGCGCGCAGCCTGTAATTCCAGCTACTCGGGAGGCTGAGGCTCGAGAACTGCTTGAACCCGGGAGACGAAGGTTGCAGTGCGCCAAGATCACCACACTGGGCTCTGCCTGAGCGACAAAGCTAGGCTCTGTCTTAAATAAATAAATAAATAAAATATTTGTGGCACCAGGAATCAAAGATAAACTTAGAGTTTAGCTACCAATCTTCCACCCAGACTGCTCACAAAACACTTTATATCTTAACCTGATACATGGTTATATGAAAGAAAGCATTTGGAAGCAAGTACACAGAAGACAGTCAAAGAAAATTCCATTGTGGAACCACCAGCAGCCAAGTCACCCTTCACACCAAACCATTCCTCTATAATCTGGAATCTTATCTTTCCCATTCGCCCACAACCCCCATTTTTCACATAGATGAACACCCACCAGGTACTGGGGTCCTTCCACCAAGGCCCTCCCACCTTTGGCACTGAAGGTACGGCTCATCAGTCCTCATAAGCAACCTCCAAAATCTACATTATGGTTACTATTTCTAATGGTAAATTAATCGACGGAACCTTTTTATTTACAAGTCGAAACTTTCTCTGTCCCTTACTAGTTCTGTCTCCAAATCATGCGTGCAGAATTAGTCCCACTCTTGGACTGCAAAGTGAAATCACAAAGACCGCTAAGCTCACGTCTCAGAAGCTGGGAACTAAAACTGTCCCAGTCTTCTGGCTGAGAGTTGTACCTCCTAGGACCACGCTGGGGCCCTGCCCTTGCAGTAGTATTCCAGCCTCTGATCCCTGACCCCGAGGGCCAGGAATTTCCCTTCTCAGCGTCCTGACACCTGTTCCTGGCCAACCCCCAGGCCTCCAAAGAACAGATACATGAACAGCGCCTGTCGGGTCCTCTGGCCTACCGAGAGGTGGCCGGCAGCCCACCCAAAGTGGGCCCCACCCCCCATCCTCCTCTCCGGACTGGGCCACCGGGCGTCCTGGCGTCGGGAGAAGGCTTTCCCCAGGGCTTTCCCGCGTGAGGCGTAGGCCGATCTCCCGACGCGCGGCCTAGTCCGACAGCGCCTCATTCATCCACACACCCCCAAGCCACCCGCTGTCCTGGCCCCATCTTGGCCACTGGGCCCGGGCCCCGCGCCAGCCTCAGGGCAATGAGCCCAGGCGCCGAAGACCTGGCGGAGATCGCGCCACCGGGCTCCCTGAGGGCCTCACCGTGCTCGGCCTGGGCGATGACACGGGGTCCCAGCGGCAGCGAGAGAAAGGTCCTGCCGGCAGCCGGAGGCGGGGAGGAAGGAGGAGAGAACGCAGGCCCGTCCCCTCCGCCGATCGGCACGCACGACGGCGGCGACAGCGGCGGAACGGGCGGGCCGGGCGCCGAGCGGCACCTGCGCGCAGACCATGGGCCCCGCCCCTCCCCGCCTTGCCCGCGCGTCCCGCCCATTGGCCTAACCGGCCGGGGAGGCGGGAGTAGGGTGGGAGGAGCCCAGGGTGGGAGGAGCCGCGCGGCGGCAAGGAGGGCTGAAGAGGGGAAGGCGCTGGCTAGGCCGTTCCCGCGAGCTCTAGTCTTCCGCTTCGGCACGTGGGCTTCTCGGTTCTAGGTCTCCGCTTCCGTCTGGCTGCGCGGCCTGGGTTACCTGCTCACGTTCACTCGCGGGCCTACAGCCCCAAGCTTCCCCAGCTGGATTGCGGAGCGCCTTGGGCCCTGACTTCCCTCCGGGAGATCCGGGGCGTCTGAAGTCAGGCAAACAGCCACACCAGCCCCGAGGACCGCGTGGCCGCTAGCCCATCTCCCTTTTCCTATAACTTTATTCGCTCAGTCTGTGCGGAGAGAAGCTGTTAACTAAAAGTTCTTGAAGGAAAAGGGGCTAAGGGAAACTTTGGTCTAGGGATTTCTTCCTCGCCTTATAGTTAAAGCGTCGCACACAGGTACTGGATCACAGAATGCGTTTAATTGAGCCAATTTCCCCCCTTTTCCTCTTGGTAGTTGAGAGCAGGGGCCTTTGAAATTTGGGAATTTCCAATCTGGATTCCGCCACTCATTGACTGTATGACCCTAGACAAATTAACTTCTCTGGACTTCAATTTCGTTCTGGATAAAATGAGGCTATTGAAACCACCTTATGAGGTTATTCGTGTGAGAATAAAATGAGACAATGCGTGTTGAGCTCGTAACAACAGTACTCAACACATACAGAAAAGGCTTGTGAGTAGTCGCTGTTGTTAATATTAGGATTTCATCCCATCTCACCCACATCATATCAATACCATGAGCGCCACTGGAGAAGGAATTCTTTCATTTAGGTCCTGGCCTTCAGATGTCATTCAGGTATTTGTTGTAATGAATATGATACCTGTCCAAAAATTGTGACACTAGAAGCTCCTTTTAAAGGGATTAGTTGCTATTAATATTAAAGGATGTAAATAGGTTGCTATCCCCATTTTACAAGTGAGGAAACAATATCAGAAAGGTTGATTAATTTACTAGTCACACAACTAGTAAATGGCAGCAGCATATTTCAAACCACAATCTAACTGAAAATCTGGCCGTAATCCCAGCACTTTGGGAGGCCAAGATGGGATCAGTTGAGCCTAGGAGTTGGAGAACAGCCTGGACAACGTGGTGAGACCCCATCTCTACCAAAAAACAAAAATTAGCTGGGTGTGGTGGCACATACCTGTAGTCCCAGCTACTCAGGAGGCTGAGGTGAGAGGATGGCTTGAGCCTGAGAGCTCAAGGTTGCAGTGAGCTATGATCACTGCCGCAGCACTCTAGCCTAGGTGTAGAGCAAGACCTTATCTCTAACAAAATAAATACAAATAAAAAGTAAAACTAAAACTATCTGAAAAATCTGTTTCCTTTCAGTGAGAATTCATTTTTATTTTTTGAGATGGAGTCTCACTCTGTCGCCCAGGCTGGAGTGCAGTGGCGTGATCTGGCCTCACGGCAACCTCCGCCTCCCGAGTTCAACCAATTCTCCTGCCTTAGCCTCCTAAGTAGCTGGAATTACAGGTGCACACCACCACACCCAGCTAATTTTCGTATTTTTAGTAGAGATGGGGTTTCACCATGTTGGTCAGGCTGGTCTCGAATTCCCGACCTTGTGATCCACCCACCTTGGCCTCCCAAAGTGCTGTGATTACAGGCGTGAGCCACCGCACCCAGACGAGAATTCATTCAAATAGAGACTCCCTATAAGCTCTGAGCCAGTATTCATAATAAAATTGCATTAAGGCTTTTCCTTAGCCCTGTAACAGTGCTCTAGTGAGGTGAGTTAAAGAGCTTTCTCTACAATTTTGGAAATTCTCAAGGACACAGGCAACTTGATTTGGTTTTGTATTACTTTTTCTTAATATTATATATTAATGTGCCCTATTTATATTCTTGGTCTAGTACCCTTGTCACCAAAACTATATATGTATAAAACAGCTATCTTGGTGCACTTTAACTATGAAAAAGAGGGCTAACTAGCCCACATTTTGTGGCCACTGTGAAAATAACTCTCAGGAACAGCCCTTCAAAGTGATTCCTGAATCACGTACTGATATTTTAGTAATGAAGCTCTATAGTGGATTCACGCTGCTGCTTGTGGAAATAGAGAGGAACCATTACTTAAAAAGCTTGCCGGGCGCGGTGGCTCACGCTTGTAATCCCAGCACTTTGGGAGGCCGAGGCGGGCGGATCACGAGGTCAGGAGATCGAGACCCCGGGGAAACCCCGTCTCTACTAAAAATACAAAAAATTAGCCGGGCGTGGTGGCGGGCAGCTGTAGTTCCAGCTACTCGGAGAAGCTGAGGCAGGAGAATGGCATGAACCCGGGAGGCGCAGCTTGCAGTGAGCCGAGATTGCGCCACTGCACTCCAGCCTGGGCAACAGAGCAAGACACCGTCTCAAAAAAAAAAAAAAACAAAACAAAAGCTCAAGAGGCCAGGTCTGGTGGCTCACACCTGTAATTCCAGCACTCTGGGAGGCCAAGGCAGGCAGATCACCTGAGGCCAGGAGTTCAAGACCAGCCTGGCCAATATGATGAAATCCCGTCTCAACTAAAAATACAAAAATGAGCTGAGTGTGATGGCGGGTACCTGTAATCTCAGCTACTCGGGAGGCTGAGGCAGGAGAATCGCTTCAACGTGGGAGGCGGGGGCTGTAGTGAGCCAAGATCACACCACTGCACCCCAGCCCGAGCAATAGAGCAAGACTCCATCTCAAAAAAAAAAAAAAAAAAAAAAAAAGCTCAAGAATCCCAGAGAGCCTTCTCTGCCCAGCAACCAGCCACTCCAATACTGATTGAAAATGTTCCCCGGTCATGGAGTACTAGAATCATCTTCAACTTATCACTGTCTTTTGGCCAAATCTAGATACTTCTTCAATATTAGAATCTCTCAGATCTACCCATTTCCTTAAATTTACACTATCAAGTTCTTAATCACTTGTTTCTCTATAACTACATCTTTCTTACCTGCACTTTTAACCACCTTTAAAGCGCCTTGCCAAAACAGGTTACACAAATCTCAGGCAGTATTCAGCAGTGGCCAGCTGGTGCTGCCAACACTTGCCTGATAATAGGACTCCATTTCCAACTCACTGTCACTGGGGGTAAATTTGTATTCACAAGAAAGAAGATCTGATTGGCCCAGTTCTGGTAAAGTTCTAACAAGGGTCCCATCAGCCATGGCTACGTGGGTAAGGGTCACATAGTCAAAAAGCTGTATGAGTGACCTCTGCCTGCCTACCAACGAAACACATCGTTCTCAGAAAAGACCCTAGTGGGTATCCACTATTCTACAATGCTAAAGGAAGACTCAGTGAAACAAACAGGATATTAGTAGTTAACACTGGCCCCCGCCACGGTGGCTCATGCGTGTAATCCCAGCACTTTGAGAGGCTAAGGTGGGCGGATCATCTGAGGTTGGGAGTTCAAGACCAGCCTGACCAACATGGAGAAACCCCGTCTCTACTAAAAATACAAAATGAGCCGGGCATGGTGGCGCATGCCTGTAATCCCACCTACTCGGGAAGGCTGAGGCAGGAGAATCGCTTGAACCTGGGAGGCGGAGGTTGCGGTTAGCCGAGATTGCACCTTTGCACTCCAGCCTGGGCAACAAGAGCAAAACTCTGTCTCAAAAAAAAAACAAAAACAAACAAACACACAGAACAATAGTTAACACTAATGCCAAGCCTAAAAAAGGGACTTTGAATAGAGGAAAGCATGTTTTTGAGCCTTTGCACAAAGGGAAGTCTATTTAGTACCCACTGGGCTCAATGATTAAGTTAAACCTAGAGGAAAGAATCAGATGTGGTCTAGAATGAAAATTGAGCAAAAGATTTCAGTCAGAGGGGGAATGAGGACAGACCATCACGTCAGGTCAACAGAAGGTTGCTACTAAGGAAAGATCAATGGAATGAAAAAAAGTAGAGCCCATGTTTTCACTCTTTGCTATCATTAGCCTCTCTGGATTTTTCTTTCCTTACCAGGCTCAGCCAATGACCAGGGATCAAGTGAGTTGACCTAAGGTCACAAAGGATCTAGAGAATGGCTTAGGGTCAGTAATTTATCCCCAAATACAGAGTAGCTCTGCTGGAAATTCAGAGATTTATTGATCCTGTGCAGAAAGCTAAGCAACAGGAGACAGAAAGAGTACACAAAGAGAGAGGATGAGAAGGAAAAGAGGAAAATAGCAGCAACATATTCACCATGCGCTAGCACGGCCTGACTACACCTGTTGGCCAGCCCCATCCACATCTGTGAGGGGCATAACAGAAAACAGAATAATAGTAATAACTACACTAAAAGGGAAATTGAGTCCTGATAATAACTTTAGGAGGGGAAGGGGACAAGTGCACAAAAATAACTACCCTATATAGGTAGTTAACTTAAATTGCACTTTTCTTTTATTACCTGTATCAGATGTTTTTCTCTCTCTACACTAAGCTTACTATCATATCCAGAATTCAGATGAAGGACTGGGATAGTCCCATATGCTTAGAATATCCTACTCTGAACATTTTTGCTATTGTCATTTATATAAAATTATGTTCTTGAACACCTACTCCATCCCAGGCATTGCTGTAGGCCTTGGAGTAGTGAAGAATAAGATAAATATGATTGGCCGGGTGCAGTGGCTCA
Organism: Gorilla gorilla gorilla; assembly: GCF_029281585.2. Lineage (NCBI taxonomy): Eukaryota > Metazoa > Chordata > Mammalia > Primates > Hominidae > Gorilla > Gorilla gorilla. Next base: position 76,730,364 of record NC_073235.2, read on the forward strand.
CTCCTGTAATCCCAGCACTTTGGGAGGCCGAGGTGGGCGGATCACGAGGTCAGGAGATCCAGACCACCCTGGCTAACACGATGAAACCCCATATCTACTACAAATACAAAAAATTAGCCATGCGTGGTGGCGGGCACCTGTAGTCCCAGCTACTTGGGAGGGTGAGGCAGGAGAATGGTGTGAACTCAGGAGGCAGAGCTTGCAGTGAGCCGAGATTATGCTGCTGCACTCCAGCCTGGGCGACAGAGTGAGACTCCATTTCAAAAAAGCAAAAAACAAAACAAACAAACAAACAAAATATATATAATATATTATATATTATATATAATCTATATTATATATTTTTATATATAATATATATTTATATATTTATATATTTATATTTATTTATATATTATATATATTATATATTATTTATATATAATATATAAATAATATATAATATATAATATATTTATATATAATATATTTTATAATATATAATATATTTTATATTATATAATATATATTATAATATATATTAATATATTATTATATAATATATATTATGATATATATTAATATATTATTATATAATATATATTATAATATATATTAATATATTATTATATAATATATATTATAATATATATTAATATATTATTATATAATATATATTATGATATATATTAATATATTATTATATAATATATATTATAATATATATTAATATATTATTATATAATATATATTATAATATATATTAATATATATTTTATAATATATATTATAATATATATTAATATATTATTATATAATATATATTATAATATATATTAATATATATTATATAATATATATTATAATATATATTAATATATTATTATATAATATATATTATAATATATATTAATATATTATTATATATGTTTTGTTTGTTTGTTTTGTTATATATATATATATAATCCTTGCCCTGAAGGAGCTAGCAATCTAGTGGAGTAGACAAATAAGTGACTACACAAATAATTATATAAGAAGCTGATAAAATATACAGAAGGATACCTAAATAACTACAGTTTGAAAGTTTAAAATAAACCACCTTGGTTTTCACTTACCTTCACAACTTCTGATATTATGTACGAGGCAGTGCCTAATCATCATCCCCTTTCCTTTTCCATCACCAGCAATACTCAGACCCTCTTAGGCATCAGCAAAGAAACAGATTTTCCATTTTCTTTCTTTTTTTTTTTGAGACAGGGTCTTGCTCTGTTGCCCAGGCTGGAGTGCAGTGGCCGGATCACAGCTTACTGCGGTCTCGACCTCCTGGACTCAACCGATCCTCCTATCTCAGCCTCCCAAGCAGCTGGGACTACAGGTGTGCCCCATCATGACAGGCCTTTTTTTTTTTTTTTTTTTTTTTTGTAGAGGCAAGTTTTCCCCATGTTGCCCAGGCTAGTCTCGAACTCCTGGAGTCAATTGAGCCACCCTCCTAAGCCTCCCAAAGTGCTGGGATTACAGGCATGAGCCACCGTGCCCGGCCCAGATTTTCCATTGTCATTCTTATGCTTGACAGAGTCTGTTTCTTGAGTTATTGAAATTGGACTATAAGTTACCAGTGAAGTAAAACACAAGTAATCAATTGCTTCTATTCTAGAATTTCTCATAGTATTTGAAAGAATGCTGATTAAAAGAGCCATGTATCCTAGAAACTGCTGGAGTTTTGTAATATCTATTGTAATTCATGGTTTAAAATTTAGGAATCATTTTGTTCTTGTTGTTAAGATACAAAGTCTCCCTATGTTGCCCAGGCTGGAATGGAGTGGCTATTCACAGAAGTGCAGTGGCTATTCACCAAGGGCTGTTCATAGCACACTGCAGCCTTGAACTCCTGGGCTTAAGAGATCCTTCCACCTCAGCCTCCCAAGTAGCTGGGACTACAGGTGCGTAACACCACACCCAGCTAATTTATTTTTCTTTGGTAGAGACAGGGTCTCAGTATGTTGCTCAGTCTACATTCAAAGTACTAGGGCTCAAGCAATCCTCCCTCCTCAGCCTCCCAAAGTGCTGGAATTACAGGCATGAGCCACCATGACCAGCCTCAATTTAGGAATTCTTAAAAGAAAACTATAATATTATTTTCTCAGAGGCAACATAAAAAGACATATCCTAATCCAGGAAAGTAAATATATTATCATTGTATTAGCTAGCTAATACTTTGAGATATAAATAACAGAAGTTTTGATTCAATGAAAATGTATCATATATAACAGAAAGTACAGAGCGGGAGAACAAGAGTGATAGATTCAATAGCTCAACACTATTTTCAAGGAGACTAGTTCTTTCCATATAATGTCCCTGTCTTCCTTGGGCTTCCCTGGTTTTATTCTTAAGCTAACAGCAAGCTATGATAGCAGTTCTAGGCAGCATAACCAGAATGACAATATTGGGGTAGAGTGGGACCATCTCTTTCAGTAGCTCTCTTTTAGTAAAAAGGGAAACATGTTTCAGATCTCTCCAGATAACTTCTTCTATTTCACTGGGCAAAATTGGGTCTCATGCCTGTGCCTGAACCAGACACTGGCAGGGAAAATGAACTTACCCTTAGACCATTTAGTCCATCCTTGGGACTAGAGGAGAAGTCAACTTCTTCTGAGGCACATGGCTGTGTGAAGTATGGATAGATATCTGAGCAAAAGCAGGGTTGTATAAGAAAAGGACACCAGCAATATTCACTTCCTGAACCATTTTTTCAAGATAACACATTGAGCAGAGTATGGTAATTCTGGAAAATATCAGTGGCATTGGTGGTCATCTGATATGATATATACAAATTGTAATAAGATAAACGTTGGCACACCTAGTTCACTGAGAAAACATTGAAGAAAACTGATCATCTTCTAACAACACTTAATGGTGTTATAAAATGACAGCATGTGAAAACAATATGTCTACTAACCTTTACAAGATACTAAAAATTCCCATCATGGAAGTGGAAGGTTGCTTACCAAAAGGTGTCACAATGGTCACATCGGTTGAGCTGGAAATTGGGGAATCTTGTGCATGGGCCTAGGTCGCCCAATTCATGGCCTCTCAACATCAGCTCAGCTTAATGTATCATTTTCATTGCAGTTTTGAACCTGTGTTGTTCATTTCAAAGAATACTTGTACTACTCAGAATAGGCTATATAATAATATAATAGCAGACAACTCCAGAATTTGAGGGGCTTAACAGAATAAAATTCTTTTCTTCCATTAAGTCCACTGGAGATCTGCCAGCTGTCCATGAGTTGGCCCATTACTTTTCAGGATGCTTCCATCTCAAAACCCTTCCATATCAAGGTGCTGTTACCCAAATGTAACATGTCATTGGCCAAGTTAAATCACATGGCCACATCTAATCTCAAGGGACTGGGAATCCTCCTTGTACCCAGAAGTAGAGGAAAATTAGGTATTGATAAATAGTGATAATGCCTAACCCACTATTCATTCAGAAATAGATTTGTGAAGGACATTCTTTCTGAATGAATTTGGTATTGTAATGCATATTGGGTATCCCTTATCCAAAATGCTTGGGACCGGAAGTGTTTCAGATTTTAAATGTCTTTAAATTTTGCAATATTTGCGTATATGTAATGAGATATCTTGGGGAGGGGACCCAACTCTAAACACAAAATGTATGTTTCAGGCTGGGGGCGTTGGCTCACACTTGTAATCCCAGCAACTCAGAAGTCTGAGTTAGGAGCATCACATGAGGCCAGGAGTTTGAGATCAGCCTGAGCTACATAGCAAGAACCCATCTCTACAAAAAAATTTAAAAATTAGGCTGGGCGTGGTGGCTCACACCTGTAATCCCAGCACTTTGGGAGGCCGAGACGGGTGGATCACGAGGTCAGGAGATCAAGACCATCCTGGCTAACATGGTGAAAGCCCGTCTCTACTAAAAATATTTTTTAAAAAATTAGCTGGGCGTGGTGGCGGGTGCCTGTAGTCCCAGCTACTCGGGAGGCTGAGGCAGGAGAATGGCATGAACCCGGGAGGCAGAGCTTGCAGTGAGCCGAGATCACGCCACTGCACTCCAGCCTGGGTGACAGAGTGAGATTCTGTCTCAAAAAAAAAAAAAAAAAAAAAGAAAGAAGAAAAATTTAAAAATTAGCCAGGCATGGTGGTGCATGCCTGTAGTACCAGCTACTCTGGAGGCTGAGGCAGGAGGCTCACTTGAGCCCAGGAGTTCGAGGCTGCAGTGAATTGTGATTGCATCACTGCACTCCAGCCTGGGTGACACAGCGAGATCCTATCTCAAAAAAAAAGCAAGTCCACAACACAAAGAAATGATAAATATTTGGGGTAATGGACATCCCACTTACCCTAATTTGATCCTTAGACATTGTATACATGTATCAATGTGTGTATCCCATAAATATGCAGAATTATTATTATTTTTTTGAGATGGAATCTCACTCTGTCACCCAGGCTAGAGTGCAATGGCACAATTTTGGCTCACTGCAACCTCCACCTCCGAGGTTCAAGTGATTCTCCTGCCTCAGCCTCCCAAGTAAACTGGGATTACAGATACGTGCCACCACGCTCGACTAATTTTTGTATTTTTAGTAGAGATGGGGTTTCACCATGTTGGCCAGGCTGGTCTCAAACTCCTGACCTCAGGTGATCCGCCCACCTCAGCCTCCCAAAGTGCTGGGATTACAGGCCTGAGTCACCGTGCCCAGCCAAATATGCAGAATTATTGTATGTCAATTTTTTAAAGTTTCAGATTTGGAAATATTTTAGGTTTTCAGATTAGGATGCTTAACCTATATATGAAATACTATAATCAAGGCTAGCCTTCTAAGATGATTCTTGTTTTTTTTTGTTTTTTTTTTTTTTTGAGTTGGAGTTTTGCTCTTGTTGCCCAGGCTAGAACCAATAGCGCAGTCTCGACTCACTGCAACCTCCGCCTCCCAGGTTCAAGCCATTCTCCTGCCTGAACCTCCGAAGTACCTGGGATGACAGGCATGTGCCACCACACCCAGCTAATTTTGTATTTTTAGTAGAGACGGGATTTCACCATGTTGGCCAGACTGGTCTCAAACTTATGACCTCAGGTGATCCACCCACCTCAGCCTCCCAAAGTGCTGGGATTACAGGCGTGAGCCACTGCGCCCGGCCCTAAGATGATTCTTAGAAGTCATGACTTTGGTGGTGCCTATCATCCCATAACCCCTTCACTCTAAGAAGAGTTCATTTTCCTCATCAAACTGAGACCAAGCTTTTCTGCTTATAGCACATGAACCCTCCAGTTACAGTAGATTGGACTAGGGATAGATGAAAACCTGACCCAAGCTGTGCAAATTGAGATTCTCTTTCTCTATAGAAGCTGGACTTACAACATAGCAACAAATAATATCTGCTGCTTAAAAGGGAACATAGAATCAGGTCATGTCAGACAATTTCTTGACAGGTGGATACTCTAAAGAAAGAGAAAAATAAAATATGCAGGGAGGAAGAAGGGTACTTAATCAACCATCTGTATGGTCCTGGGGAAACTGAGAGAGGAGAGAGTCATCACAAGTTCTGAGTTTCCAGTTCCAGAGTCTAGTTCTCCTAAAGCCTTGTGTATTTTCTGGCCTTGGACTCTGTGAGATAGCACTGTGTTCTACCAAGAATTTCCATTTTCAATTTAAATACATTTGCAGTGGTTTCTGTTTCTTATAGCCAGACAATGGTTGCAATGGCCAAAGCAAACAAAAATGTATACTCTCCTGAAAACTGTTAATATGTTTTGGGGCATATTGGTCCAATGTTCCTCTTAGCTGTAGTTTTTTCTTTTGGTTTGTTTTTTGTAGAAAGAGTCTTGCCATGTTGCCCAGGCTGGATTTGAACTCCTGGCCTCAAGCCTCCCACCTCAAGCCTCCCACATTAGTATTGGGATTACAGGTGTGAGCCACCACACCCGGCCCCTCTTACCTGTAGTTTTAGGTTATAAGACATTATTTCCCACAGTGTATTCTGTGGAACAATGACACTCCATGTTGCTCTGTGAAATAAGAGATCCAGGATCAGATAACTTTAGGAAGTGCTGTAAAACCCCTTTGGGAGACTGATAATATATATATTAGTATATTTAAAGTTTTGAGAAATTCTGCAGGAAAAAAAGATCTGTTAACACCCCTTAACCCAGCATTACCAAATGCGTATAGCCTTCTTGATATAATGAGCACTAAAATCTCTTGGAACACATACTCTCTGGAGAGCAACTCTTTGAAGGTTGCTACTGTAGTGATTTAGGAGAACTCTTGTTGCAGAAAAAAATATTGAAGAGTGCTCTCTTCCCTTGCCTTTTAACAACTAACAAACAAAATGATTACTTAACAAGGAAAAAGAAAAGTGAGTTTCAATCCTGAGGAAAACAATGCTCCCACAAGGTGTCTATCAAGAAAAAATTTAAAATTAGAATTAAAAGTCTGGCCGGGCGCAGTGGCTCACGCCTGTAATCCCAGCACTTTGGGAGGCCAAGGCGGGCAGATCATGAGGTCAAGAGATCGAGACCATCCTGGCCAACATGGTGAAACCTCGTCTCTACTAAAAATACAAAAATTAGCTGGGCGTGGTGGCGTGCACCTGTAGTCCCATCTACTCAGGAGCCTGAGGCAGGCGAATTGCTTGAATCCAGGAGGTGGAGGTTGCAGTGAGCCGAGATAGCGCCACTGCACTCCGGCCTGCCAATAGAGCGAGACTCCATCTCAAAAAAAAAAAAAAGAGAGAGAATTAAGAGTCTTGAACTATATTTCATTCTGGATGAGAAAATGTGTTTTCAAGTGGAGTAAAAGATCTCCAAAGAGTAGGATGAAATTTGTAGCTTTTCTTAAATGACCTTGTCAAATTAGGGATCTCTCTCTAGAAACTATCTTTAGGATGTCCTGTCTGACAGCCAGTACAAGAACCCCTGATTAGAATAGCCACTTTTTAATACATTTCTGTGCCCTGTATGAGCTAGCAAGACTAAAAAGATTGCTTAATACATTGGCTTCCTGCGCAGCTGAAGTAATAAATAAGGGCTCAGTTTGGTACTTCTTTTAAATTACAGCTGGATTACACAAATGACCTAAAAATCAAGGGAGGACGGTACTAACAATCATTCTCAGGATCAAGCCATTTTTTCTGTTTATGTTTGCCTTAAGAGGTTTTTAGGTTGAGAGAAAGATAATGATTAAATCCCTATTGTATGAAATACTGTGCTAGCCACTTTACATTTGGGACCTAATTTACTGCTCAAGATAACTTTCTATGAGTATGTATTATTACAACCCATTTACAGCTAAGGACACCAAGTCTGTAAAAAGTTAGGAAATTGTATTAGTTTTATTTATTTATTTATTTATTGGTCAGAGTCTCGCTCTGTCACCCCCGCCTGGAGTGTAGTGGCGCGATCTTGGATCACTGCAACCTCTGCCTCCCGGGTTCAAGCAATTCTCCTGCCTCAGCCTCCAGAGTAACTAGGATTACAGGCATGTGCTACCATGCCCAGCTAATTTTTGTATTTTTAATAGAGACGGGGTTTCACCATGTAGGCCAGGCTGGTCTCGAACTCCTGACCTCAGATGATCTGCCTGCCTTGGCCTCCCAAAGTGCTGGGATTACAGGCGTGAGCCACTGTGCCCAGCCACTGTTTTTATCAACTTTTAACAACTGTTAGGTTGCATAAAACCAGTTCCATCTGACTTCAGAGTTCTTGTACTTTCTATTTAAACAGTTTTTCCAACAGTAGCCAAATGATGTTACATAGTATAGTAAACAATGCAATCTGACTAACAGTATAGATGAAAAAAAAGTGACTACACACCTATTAGAATGGCCAAACTCCAGAACACTGAAAACACTGAATGATGGCAATCACATGGAGCAACAGGAACTCTCACTTATTGCTGATACGAGTGCAAAATGGCACAGCCACTTTGGAAGACGGTTTGACAGTTTCTTACAAAATTAAACATACTTTTGCCATACAATCTAGCAAATTGCACTTCTTGGTATTTACCCAAAGTAGTTGAAAACTTACATTAACACAAAAACCTGCACATGGATAGCAGCTGTATTCATAATTGCCAAAACCTGGAAGAAACCAATATGCCCTTCAGTAAGAATTCTGGATAAATAGTGTTACATCTAGACTATGGAATATTATTCAGTGCTGAAAAGAAATGAGTCATCAAGCCATAAAAAGACATGGAGAAAACTTAAAAAACATATTACTAAGTGAAAGAAACACATCTAAAAAGGCTACATATTGTATGATTCTAACAATATGACATTCTGTGGAAGGCAAAAACAATGGAGTCAGTGAAAGGATCAGTGGTTGCTAGGGTTAGGGGGAAGAGAGGAATGAATAAGCAGAGTACAGAGGATTTTTACGGCAGTGAAATTACTCTGTATGGTACTATAATGGTGAATATTTGTCATTATGCATCTGTCCCAACCCACAGAATGTACAACACCAAGAGTGAATCCTAATGTAAACTATGGACTTTGGGTGATATTGATGTGTCAGTGTGTAGGTTCATCAGTTGTAACAAATGCACCACTCTGGTGAGGATGTTGATAATAGGGAGGTTATGCATGAGTGGGGCAGGAGTATATGGGAAATCTCTATACCTTCCTCTCAATTCTGCTGTGAACCTAAAACCACTGTAAAAAAATAAAGTCTGTTTGTTTGTTTTTGAGAGTCTTGCTCTGTCGCCCAGGCTGGAGCACAATGGTGCGATCTCAGCTCACTGCCACCCTCACCTCCCAGGTTCAAGCAATTCTCTGCCTCAGCCTCCCGAGTAGCTGGGATTATAGGTGCCCACCACCACGCCCAGCTAATTTTTGTATTTTTAGTAAAGACAAGCTTTCACCATCTTGGCCAGGCTGGTCTTAAGCTGCTGACCTCGTGATCCACGCGCCTCCGACTCCCAAAGTGCTAGGATTACAGGCGTGAGCCACCGCACCTGGCCAGTCTGTTTTTTAAAGGAGAAGACAGCTGGGCATGGTGGCTCACACCTGTTATCCCAACACTGTGGGAGGCCAAGGAACGCAGATTGCTTGAACCCAGGAGTTTGAGACCAGCCTGGGCAATATAGTGAAACCCTGTCTCTATAAAAAATACAAAAATTTAGTTGAGCATGGTGATGTGCACATGTAGTCTCAGCTACCTGCAGGCTGAGGTGGGAGAATCACCTGAGCCCAGGGAGGTCGACACTGCAATGAGCTGTGATCATGCCACTGCATTTTAGCCTAGGTGACTGACTGAGACCCTGTCTCAAAAAAAAAAAAAAAAAAAAGAAGGAACATGTGTGGGTGTGGGTGTGGGTGTGGGTGTGTGTTCTTTTTACTGAAGCAAAATATTAATTCAAATATTTTATATAAAAAAAGAATTGACCGCAAAGGGAATTTCTGGCTAGGATTTCTGTTTTTAATCATGACTATTTCATTTCTGTAAATATGACTATTAACAGTGTTGGAAGACATATTCAATGTATCAGTAGACTTCGGTATTCAAAGAGAAACAAGAGCCTGGAAACATTAAGGCTTCAATGTTCATGATGTGACCAGGATTATCTAAATTGAGGCAATGATTAAAATGTTTTGTCAGGGAGTAGTTTATTCAGGGAATCCTGGATGAATTGCCGTGAAATCAATGGTGAACTATTAAATGATGCATATAAGTAGGAAGATGAGGTCCCAGACGGTTTTGTCCCATTTCTTCTGTCTTTTAACCTCAGTTATCATTGCAGCTTGAAGACAACTATTTTCTAATGATGCTTATAAAATAGAACAAAGAACATTGCCTGAAAAAGTACCAAAAAAAAACTGTTCTAAAATAAATAAACTTAACTGTATATCAAGTTGACATAATAAAAAAAACTGTTCTAAAACAAATGAATTTAACTGTGTATCAAGTTGACATAACCATAAAGGAAAGAACTATTTACAATTATTTTAGAACATAAGACTTTGACTATGTATTCTTAGAAATACGTATTCTAAGGTCAAAAAGGTGAATTTTTTTTTTTTTGAGACAAAGTCTCACTCTGTCACCCAGGCTGGAGTGCAGTGGCATGATCTTGGCTCACTGCAACCTCCACCTCCTGAGTTCAAGTGATTCTCCTGCCTCAGCCTCCTGAGTAACTGGGATTATAGGCATGCACCACCACACCTGGCTAATTTTTGTATTTTTAGTAGAGATGGGGTTTCACCATGTTAGCCAGGCTGGTCTCAAACTCAAAAAGGCTAATTTTAAACTTCATTTAGGCCAGGTGCAGTGGCTCGCGCCTGTAATCCCAGCACTTAGGGAGGCCAAGGTGGGCGGATCACTTGAGGTCGGGAGTTCAAGACCAGCCTGGCCAACATGGTGAAGCCCTGTTTCTACTAAAAATACAAAAACTAGCCGGGCGAGGTGGCATTCACCTGTACATCCCAGCTACTTGGGAGGCTCAGGCAGGAGAATGGCTTGAACCCAGGAGAGAGAGGTTGCAGTGAGCCAAGATCACACCACTGCACTCCAGCCTGGGTGACAGAGCAAGACCCCATCTTAAATAAATAAATAAAATTTTAAAAACTTCATTTAATAGTCTAATGGTTAGCAAATATATATATGTGTATGTATCATTTTGAAACTTTTGTAGCTATTATAGTAAAAATGATTATGTTAATGTGTTAGGTCTAAAACTTTCCATGTGAGAGATGAAAGATACAAATAGAAAAATGAAGAAGTAAAAGCCCTATAATCTTTTATTTCCTGAAAAAAGCTTAGATGCAGTGGCAACCTGGTAGCAATGAACAGTCATATGCCCGGATTATACAATGATCCCCCTTAACCATGGTTTCAATTTTCAAGGTTTCAGTTACCCATGGTCCAAAAAATATTAAATGGAAAATTCCAGAAATAAACAATTCATAAGCTTTAAACTGTGCAATGTTCTGAGTAGCATGATGAAATCTTGAGCCGTCCCTCTCTGTCTTACCCAGGATGTGAATCATCCCTTTGTCCAGTGTATCCATGCCCTGTATGCTACCTGCCCATTAGTCACCGACATCATCTGTTCCTGACAGCCAACCATTGCCACTGTCAGGGCTGGGTGATCCAGGATCACCCGAAGCAAATCCTCTTTCTTTTGATGTATTTTCAGGTTAATTGTAGTCTAACACTAAGTTACAATGCCTATGTCATTCACCTCACTTCATTTAATCACATAGGGATTTTATCATCTCACATCACCACAAGAAGTATTGTACAGTACAGTAAGATATTTTGAGAGAGACCATATTCACATAACTTTTTTTTTTTTTTTTTTTTTGTCTGAGACGGAGTCTCGCTCTGTCGCCCAGGCTGGAGTGCAGTGGCGCGATCTCGGCTCACTGCAAGCTCCACCTCCCGTGTTCACGCCATTCTCCTGCCTCAGCCTCCCGAGTAGCTGGGACTACAGGCACCCACCACCATGCCTGGCTAATTTTTTTTTATTTTTTATTTTTAGTAGAGACAGGGTTTCACTGTGTTAGCCAGGATGATCTTGATCTCCTGACCTTGTGATCCGCCTGCCTCGGCCTCCCAAATTGCTGGGCTTACAGGCGTGAGCCACCAAGCCCGGCCTCACATAACATTTATTACACTATATTTTTGTATTTGTTCTGTTTTATTATTAGTTAATTTTGCTAATATTTGCCTGTTTTAATTTATGAATTAAACTTTTTTTAGGCTAGTCAAGTAAAGAAGTGGGAGTGAAGAAGGAACAAAAGGAACATATAATTGGTTGTGATCAAATTAGTTGTAAACACCACTGCAGTTGGACAAGCCTATAAATTAAACTTTATCACAGGTATATGTAGGAAAAACTTCTTATACATAGGATTTGGTACTATCTCTGGTTTCCGGCATCCACTGCAAGTCTTGGAATGTATCCCCCATGGATAAGGAGGGACTACTGTACCATTTTTAAGATAGTTGCTTCCAGGTCTAGGACAGAAAATGTACCTGAAAGCAAGAGAGTTATCAAAGACTACCGGGGTTATATCAAAATGACCCAAAAGTTAACTTCCTCTGGGGCTTCCTCTGGCCAAATATGGAAATATTTAAACATTCAAAACAAAAAATAACTGCGACCAATTGAAACACACTGATTGTATAAAATCCACAAATTCACAGTGATATGAAAAAGAAAGCTAATTAATCAGTTAAACAAAAAGTCACTGGTCATCATTAGAAGTAGCTGGCTACTATAATGAAGGACCACTGACTGGGTGGCTTAAAACAACAGAAATTTATTTTCTCACAACTCTGGAAGCTAGAAATTTGAGATCAAGGCATTGACAGGGTTGGTTTCTTCTGAGGCCTCTGTCCTTGACTTGTAGATTGCCGTCTTCTCTTGTGTCTTCATATGGTCTTCCCTCTGTACCGTCTGTACCCAAATTTCCTCTTCTTATAAGGATAGCATTTATATTGGATTAGAGCCCACCCTGATGACCTCATTTTAAGTTAGTTACCTCTTTAAAGACCTGTCTATAAAAACAGGAATGGAAGGTTAGGACTTCAACATATGAATTTCAGGGGACACAATGTAGTAAGGGCAGGCACGAAGTGTATACTTTGAAAATTTAAAATTAAAGGAGAAGAAGAAAGAATTTATCCTGCCTCTCCTGTACAAACTGTATTTTAAAATCACTAAATAGCCCTAATTGAAAAGAGAAGGGCCAGGTGTGGTGGCTTACGCCTGTAATCCCAGCACTTTGGGAGGCCAAGGTGGGCAGATCACCTGAGGTCCGGAGTTCGAGATCAGCCAGGCCCACATGGCAAACTCTGTCTCTACTAAAAATACAAAAATTAGCCGGGCATGTAGCATGTGTCTGTAATCCCAACTACTCGGGAGGGTGAGGGGCGAGAATGGCTTGAACCCGGGAGGCAAATGTTGCAGTGAGCTGAGATTGCGCCATTGCACACCAGCCTGGGTGACAGAGTGAGACTCCATCTCAAAAAACAAGAAAAAAAAAAAAATGAAAAGAGAAATCCAGTTAATAAATGTAAAAGGAATGATAGACTTAGAAAACCACTATTATGCGGGTTAGGCAGTGCTCATCAATGAGATGATTGATTGATAGGCAGATGATTCATACCATAGGCGTCAAATGAAAAAAAAATCAATAGATGGAAGATATTTATCATAAGGCATTGGCTTATGCAATTATGGAGACTGAGACATCCCACGATCTGCCCTCTGCAATCTGGAGCCCTGGAGATGGTATAAATCCAGTTGAGGGCAGGAGGAGACATGTCCCAGCTCAAGCATTCAGGCAGAGAGAAGGAATTTCCCCTTCCTCCACCTTTTTGTTCTATTTAGGGCCCCACTGGATTGGCTGATGCTCACCCACAATGGGGAGGGCAGTCTTTTTTGCTCAGTCTCCCAATTTAAATGCTAATCTCATCCAGCAACACCTTCACAGACACATACAGAAATAGTGCTTAATCTGCGCACCCTATGTACTGGTCAAGTTGACCTATAAAATTAACCATCACACTGAGCGTGTTTTCAAGACTCATCCGTGTTTTAGCATGTATCAGTACTTTACTTCTTTTTATTGCCAAGTGATTTTCAATTACATGGATATATCACATTTTGTTTATTCATTCATCAGTTGATAGACAATTGGGTTGTTTTCACTTTTTGGCTATAAGAATAATGCTATAAACACTAATTTATAGTTTTATTTACTTTAAAATAAGGATTCCTACAGAATATTTTGAGTAAGGTTAATATTTGTTTCTGTTTTTAGTTTAGTTTCTTTTTTCTTTCTTTTTTTAGTTTCTTTTAGTTTCTTTTCTTTCTTTTTAGTTTCTTTTTTCTTTTTTTTTTGTCTACTTTAAGATCGTAGACAATATTTTAAAAAAAGAAAGCTGTCTAAAGAAAAACCAATTTCTGGAGGGAGAAATTGGGGCTATAATGAATGCTTAGATGAAGTGTAGAGTGTGAAGTTAGAAATTACAGGTCCACTCTCCTAATCAAACTCATAACCCCAGGAGGATGACAAGAACATAAAAGAGAATTCAAGCTGTTTTTCAGAGGTGGGGGGGGGATTTATACAACAAAACTTAAATAAAAGTTCTCTTGTTTCAAGATTTATAGGAAGTATAAACCAAATAAAATTGCCTTGTTATGAAGATTTGGGCAAAGAATTCTTTTCCAACTAGTTATTTAACATAGCAACAGACAGAGTGCTTGCCTCCCCATCCTGTTTCTTGTTCTGAGAGTGTTTTGTTTTTACATGTAATTAACGGTCCCCAGATGTACTTGCTTTTCAGAGCTTTATCTTCTCACTTTCATCTTCCTTAGGAAACAGAGGTTTCCAATATTTCCTTAAGCCTAAAGTTAAAAAGGACCAAACAACAGAGCTATGTTGATAGAACTTTTATGGAATGTTTCCTTTAGGTCTAATAGAAATGTCTCTTGTGTAATCTCTGCACACAGCTCCTCTCATTTAATACTGACTTTAAGACCTCGTGACTGTGTGAAACTGCTCTTCCTCTGAAATCTTTCAGCAGACTCCTCACTTTTTCACCACCACCGCCTAGACATCTTCATTCCATGTCTATCCTGTCATGAAACCTGCTCTTCAGCCTCATCTCTACCCCTAGTATCTTAGATGTTCAGACTTCTAGCCCCTCCTGCTTCCTTTCCTTCCCCTCATGCCTGGATCCCAAATCATCAGCCACCCTCTCCCCGGCCCCCTCAATTCCGTCAGCCCAGGGTTTTGGCCCCCTCGATCCTGTCAGCTGTGCAAACAGAAATCAACCCAGCTCAATTTCTTGGGTCCAGGACTGCTAGTCCTCTGGCCTCTTAGCACCCTTAAGAGAATCTTACCTCTGCTGGGGTTTCAGTGTGGCTCAGAAATGCTTATTTTCCCTTTCTACTTACAGTGAGTATCCAAACATTTGCTATTCTCTTCAATCCCAGATTATCCACCATTCTCGTGGTAGAAGCAAAAGCAACAAAATAGAGGCCGTCAGGCTGGGATTTTAAGATTCTCACCCATTTACAAACGGTTTTGACCCTTCCCTCATCCTTACTTTTTTTTCTCCTTTCTTCACTGATCTCTTTCTCTGTGCCTTTTGTGCCCCTTTCTTTTCCTTCAGGACCTTATTCTGTCAACTTCCTGATTTATAGTCTCAGGTACTTCCACACCATTTCCTCCCCTACAGTGTCTGCATGCCATCCTAAAAACCCTCTCCTTCTAGCTTACCCGGCCTCTCCAGATTCACCTTTAACTTCTTAGTTTCTCTGCCTCCAAACACTTTTCCTTTCTACAATCCAGTCCCTACAATGCAGACAGAGCATTCAAAATTTGGTTGTGTTATTTCCATAATTTAAATTTTTCTATGGCTCCTCATAGTCTTCAGGATAAAGTCTAAACTCCTTAGCTTGGCAGGTAAGACCCTTAATCCTATGAGCCCCATCTACCTGTCCAGCCCCATCTCTCCTCCCTCTTCCAGGGGCGCATTATGTTTCTACCACAGCAAACACTCAGTGATCATGATGTGCTTTCATGTCTTCATGCCCCTGCCTACAATGTTCTGTTATGGGCTGAATTAAGTTGAATTGTGTTCAAAATTCATATGTTGAAATCCCAGCCTCCCAACCCC
Organism: Gorilla gorilla gorilla; assembly: GCF_029281585.2. Lineage (NCBI taxonomy): Eukaryota > Metazoa > Chordata > Mammalia > Primates > Hominidae > Gorilla > Gorilla gorilla. Next base: position 76,746,004 of record NC_073235.2, read on the forward strand.
CATACCTTAAAATGTGGCTGTATTTGGAGACAGGGCTAAGACATAATTAAGGTAAAATGAGGTCATACAGGTTGTTCAAGCCAATATGACAGGTGTCCTTATAAGAAGAGGAGATTAGGGCACAGACAAAAAAGGATGACAATGTGAAGACAGAAGGAGAAGCTGGCCATCTACAAGCCAAGGACACAGGCCTCAGAAGAAACCAACCCTGTTGTCACCTTGATCTTAGACTCGTAACTTCCAGAACTGTGAGGAAATAAATTTCTGTTGTTTAAGCCACCCAGTCTGTGGCACTTTGTTATTGCACCTCTAGCAAACAAATATATTCCCTGTGCACTCCTCCAGAATCTTCTTTTGAATACCTATTATATAGGCCACCTACTCCTTCCTTCAAACTTTGTGAAGGGCCTGCTAACACATGGCCCTCTTATCTGGAGCTGCATTTTTCCGGGGGTCCTGCATGACCAATAGGCACCATTACATTATCACCATCATCTGTCATCAGTGTTCTGTATGCCTCAGTTGATTTTTAACCCAGAAGCAGCTAAAGGCAGTATGTGTATTACTGTTGTGATCAGACTTTTTCTCTGGACACTGACTATCTAGGACCATATATTTCTTTTTCTGATAGAGACACCAGTAGCCTTAGAAACTATCAAAATTTCATTCACATCCATATGAAATTTTCTCTGTATCTTTCATTAGACCCACAACTTGATGTGGTCTGAAAATAAATTATGTCATACAAATGTTCATTAAAGAAGTTTCAGTTGACCTTAACTGAAGGTTAAGGTATAATTAATAACACATATGTTATTTACCATGTACAATTTACCATGTATAATTAATAACATGTTTATAATTCTTAAACTGAGCTTTTCAGATCTTACTTGTAGCCTTTACACCTCCTGAGTGCATTGTTGAGCCTAGTGATTAAGGACTTGGGGGGAATTTTACATAAGAAAACAGGTGGTTATAGAGTGTTGCTTTTATAAAGACACCCCAAAGTAAAGAGTTACAACCTTTGTTGGACCAGCTGGAGTTCTTACAAGATTGCAAAAGGCATCTTCCTTTAAAGATAGCACTTTCTGCAGTAACGATGGAGACAGAATCTGGCTGCATGCTATCTGAGGTCAGAGGAGTAAAGAGAAAGGAGCGGTGACATGTGTCTGTAGCCTCACTCATTAGAGCCGGAAAGAGCATCCTAGGCAGACATACAACAAAAGAGACTACAGGAAGATCATCTCTATCATGATGAAGGCATTGGGAGAACCGTGTGCTTGCTGTACAGTTTGAGGTTGAAATCATCTCACTAAAGCTTTGCTTCAAGCACTTTTCAGGATGATTGTATGGCTATCCAGCTTTCTTGTGACTCGATTCTTAAATTTTAAAGGAAATGAAAAATTCGGTACACTCTTCAACTGTAGAATTTAAAGGCAGAAATTCCATTTTGCAAGTAGAAGATAACACCTCCAAAAAATCTAGTCTTTTTTTTTATTATACTTTAAGTTTTAGGGTACATGTGCACGACGTGCAGGTTTGTTACATACATATACATGTGCCATGTTGGTGTGCTGCAACCATTAACTTGTCATTTAACATTAGGTATATCTCCTAATGCTATCCCTCCCCACTCCCCCCACAAAAATCTAGTCTTTAAAAAACAAACAAACAAAAGACAGCTCAGGGAATTATGGAGGAAGAGTTGCCACAGAAAATAATACATGGGAGACTATAGAGCGTCATTTTCATTACTACAAAATACTCTGGAGCAGTAAAGGAAGGCAGTCTCATTTCTTGGCCTATACCTTCCTCACTTATTGCTTGAGTCACTGTCCTCTTCAGTTTCCAGCAAAAACTTTCTCACCTATTGCATAAGTCACTGTCCTACTCAGTTTCTAGCAAAAAATCAGTCTAAATCCAATCTGGATTTTGTGCTAACTCTGTTACCTTGTCTGTTTCTGACTTTGCATTATCCATCTTCCATCCTATATAAATTGCAGTATCTTATTAGTGTGGAAGAGGAGAGTGACTTAAGCAATTGGAAAAGTCATGGTTGACGTAATGGGACAGCTGCCCTTTGTTCTCCAGGGCTTTTTTACAGCAATGGAAATGAGATTAGGGGCCATGCTTCTTCTTCCTTTGTGGTAATCAATGTCAGATTTCTCTCTTTCTTGTCCTCTTTTCCTCTCATTTACGAGCCGAGATCGTGCCACTGCACTCCAGCCTGGGTGGCAGAGTGAGACTCCGTCTCAAAAAAATAAATAAATAAAAATAAAGTTAAATTTTTTAGGTGTGAAGAAAAGGATATCTGGGGCAAAGTAACCAAACTGCAGTACTCCCTACCAACCCTTTATGTGATCATATGTTCTGTACATTTTTCCATCCTGTTGGTAACTTTATGTTATATCTGTGGAAAACACCCTGGACTCAGAATCTGGATTTAAAGTTTAAATTTAGGCTGGGCGTGGTGGCTCACACCTGTAATCCCAGCACTTTGGGAAGCGAGGTGGGCAGATCACCTGAGGTCAGGAGTCCGAGACCAGCCTGGCCAACATGGTGAAACCCCATTGGTGTGCCAGGTGTGGTGGCACTTGCGTGTAATCCCAGCTACTCAGAAGGCTGAGGCAGGAGAATGGCTTAAACCCGGGAGGCAGAGGTTGCAGTGAGCCGAGATTGTGCCACTGCACTCCTGCCTGGGCAACAGAGTGAGACTCCATCTCAAAAAAAAAAAAAAAAGTTTAAATGTATTGGCCTGCACTCTTCATCCTCCTAACTGTCCCAATTGCTGCCCTGCTGTGTGTTGCACAGTCTCATAGGCAATAACTCATTTTGTTATTGTGACCTTCAAACAAAGCGATGTATTGAAAGCTCTGTATAAACTCACTTGTTATACAAATGTTAGGCTACGTGCGGTGGCTCACACCTGTAATCCCAGTGCTTTGGAAGGCAGAGGAGAGTAGATCACTTGAGCCCAGGAGCTTGAGCCCAGCCCTGGTAACATAATGAGACCTTGTCTCTGCAAAAAATACAAGAATTAGCCAGACACGGGAAGCTGAGGCAGGAGTTTGAGGTTACAGTGAGCTGTGATTGCTCCAGTGCACTCCAGCCTGGATGACAGAGCAAGACCCTATCTCAAAAAAAACTAATATTAGTAGTCATTTTTATTGTTATTGTTCTAACATGTCAGATACACTGGAAACAGTGCCCTACAATTCATTTGTTTCTTCACACATTCATTTATTCATCAACATATTGTTGACTTTAGAGATACAGAGGTAAATAAATATGTTTTATAATAATAGCTACCATTTCTTCACTTATACTTTGTGCAAAAAACTGTATAAATACTTTACATAATTTATTTTATTTAATTCTCACAAAAACTCCGTGGATAGGTATTATTCCTATTTGCATATGAGGAACCTGTGGCTCCTATATAACCCAAGATCTCATAACTTTTAAATGGCAGAAATGGTTCTCAACTAGTCCTTTTTTAAAAATTGTGGTAATATATGCATAACATAAAATTTACCATTTTAGCCATTTGTAAGTGTACAATTTAGTGGCATTACACATGTTCATATTATGCAACCATCACCACTGTCCATCTCCAGAAATTTTCCATGATCCCAAATTGAAACTCTATACATTTTAAGCAATAACTCCTCATTTTCCCTTTTCCCTACCCCCCGGTAACAACTATCCTACTTTCTGTCTGCTTTCTGTCTCTAGGAATTTGACTATTCTGTGTATCTCATGTAAGTACCATCACATAATACATGTCCTTTTGTGTCTGGCTTATTTCACTTAGCATGTTTTCAAGGTTCATCTGTGTTGTAGCATCAGAATTTCATTCTCTTTTAAGGCTGAATAATATATCATTGAATGTATATACCATATTTTGTTTATCTAGTTATCCCTTGATGGACATTTAGCCCAGGTGTTTTGAATGAGAAACCTCTTAGCCACTAAACCAAGCCTAATTGTTATTCTAATTGCTATTATGCTGACAGATTAAAGCTAAACTGGTGCCCTCAGAATTTTACTCTGGGTGATTCTGGGAATCATTTAATTTCCTTAGCATGGTTGGACATTAGATTTAATAGGGGCCAAGCATGGTGGTGTGCACCCATAGTCCTAGCTACTCAGGAGGCTGAGGCAGGAGGATCACTTGAGCCAGGAGTTGGAGGCTGCAGTGAGCTATGATTGCAACACTCCACTGCAACCTGGGGGACAGAGCAAGACCTCATCTCTAATAAATGAATGAAAGAATAAAATAGGATTTCTAGTCTAATATTATAATGTGAACTCAGATTATCAAGGACAGTAGGAAAAGAATACCTGGCGGAATTGTATCATTCTAAAATCAGAGTTTATTTTGGAGAATTACTTTTCTTATTTCAAAGTTAAAATCTATTAGCATATTGGCAATTGGTGCCAATCACCAATTCTTTTTTTTTTTTTTTTTTTGAGACGGAGTCTCGCTCTGTCACCCAGGCTAGACTGCGGTGGTGCGATCTCGGCTCACTACAAGCTCCACCTCCCGGGTTCACGCCATTCTCCTGCCCCAGCCTCCCGAGTAGCTGGGACTACAGGTGTCCGCTACCACGCCGGGCTAATTTTTTGTATTTTTAGTAGAGATGGGGTTTCACCGTGTTAGCCGGCATAGTCTTGATCTCCTGACCTCCTCTGATCACCAATTCTAATTGTATACAATAAGAAAATGTTTCATGTTCAAAAACAGATAATCTGATGGTAACATCAGAATTTAGCCTAATGGAAACTTACCAAGGGGGAGGGTGATCTTGACCAAATTCTGACCTCTCGTGTTTATCCATCCACAGGAAATCCTAACCCTGATGCATTCCAATTATGATTTCAAAGACTTCTGACAATGTCATCTGGCAATTACGTGTTTGATCTTCAGAAATTAGATATTTATCTATTTATTTATTTATTTATTTATTTATTTATTTATTTATTTATTTTGAGATCAAATTTCACTCTATCACCCTGGCTGGAGTGCAGTGGTGCCATCTCAGCTCACTGTAACCTCCACCTCCCAGGTTCAAGTGATTCTCCTGCCTCAGCCTCCAGAGTAGCTGGGACTACAAGCACGCACCACCATGCCCAGCTAATTTTTTGTAATTTCGGTAGAGACGGGGTTTCACCATGTTGGCCAGGCTGGTCTCGAACTCCTGACCTTAGGTGATCCATCCGCCTTGGCCTCCCAAAGTGCTGGGATTACAGGCAAGAGCCACCGTGCCCAGCAGATCTTTATGTTGAAGTATAAATGACATACAATGAACTATATTTAAAATGTGCAGCTTGGTAAGTATACACCATTCATTGTCTTGCATGTGGATATATAAGAGTTCCAGCATCATTTGTTGGAAAGATTATCTTGAATTTCCTTTATACCTTTGTCAAAAAGTCTGTTGTCCATATAGTATGGGCCTATATATCTTAACTCTTTTCTATTTCATTTGTCTATATTTGTGCCAATATACCTGAACGTATACCTCAAAATACACTCAAGTAATTGTCTTGGTTACTGAAGCTTTATAAAGCCTTGAAATCAGATAGCGTAAGTCTTTCAACTTTGTTCTTTTTTGGTTGTTTTGGCTATTCTAGATCTTTTGCATTTTCATGCAAAATTTAGTATCAGTTTGTCAATTTCTACAAAACAGCCTGCAGAGTTTTTTTATTTTGATTGCATTGAATCTATAGATCAATTTGGAAAGAACTGCCATCTTAGCAATGTTGCATTTTCAACTCCATGAACAAAGTATAACTTTCCTTTATTTAGATCTTCTTTAACTTCTTTCAGCAGTATTACATCATTTTTAGTGTAATTGTTTTGTGGGTCTTTAGACAAAAACATAGTTTTGATGCTATTATAAATGCTTCTTTTTCTTAAAAAAGTCAAATCTTTAAATTGTATTAATTCATCTTTAACTATAGAATATTTGAGTATATAAGAATATGGCTGTGGCCGGGCATGGTGGCTCACACCTGTAATCCCAGTACTTTGGGAGGCCGAGGCAGGTGGATCACTTGAGGTCAAGAGTTCGAGACCAGCCTGGCCAACATGGTGAAACCCCATCTCTACTAAAACTACAAAAATTAGCTGGGCATCATGGTGCATGCCTGTAATCCCAGCTACTCAGGAAGCTGAGGTGGGAGAATCACTTGAACCCGGGAGGCAGAGGTTGCAGTGAGCCGAGATTGTGCCACTGCACTCCAGCCTGGGTGACAGAGTGAGACTCCATCTCACACACACACACACACACAAAAGAAAAACAGAAAAAAAAGAAAAGAATATGGCTGTATGTTTTGGGTGTAGATGTGTTATGGGTTTTAATGTCAAGAATCTGTAAAAGTTTCCATACTTCTGGTTCTTTTTTTTTCTTTTTCAAGACAGGGTCTGGTTCTGCCGCCCAGGCTGGAGTGCAGTGGTGCAATCACGGCTCACTGCAACCTCTGCCTCCTAGGCTCAAGCGATCCTCCTCCCTTCTGAGCCTTCTGAGTAGCTGGGGGCTATAGGCACACACCACCATGCCTGGCTAATTGCGTGTGTGTGTGTGTGTCTGTGTGTTTTGTGTGTGTGTATGTATATTTTGTGTGTGTGTATGTGTATTGTGTGTGTGTGTGTGTGTGTGTGTGTGTGTGTGTGTGTGTGTGTGAAGATGGGGTTTCACCATGTTGCCCAGACTGGTTTTGAATTCCTGAGCTCAAGCAATCCGCCCGCCTTGGCCTCCCAAAGTGCTGGGATTAGAGACGTGAGCCACCATACCCAGCCTAGTTTTGTTTGTTAGGGCTAACAAGTAGAATAAATGGTTTTGGTGGAAAGGCTTCATCCAAATGGTTAAACATTTCAGTCCTTATTTATAGTTATACCTTCCCACTACAAAGAAAACTTACTTCTCTTTGCTGTCTCTCTCTCTCTCTCTTTTTTTTTTTTTTTGAGACAGAGCCTTGCTCTGTCACCCAGGCTGGAGTACAGTGGCATGATCATAGCTCACAGCAGCTGACAACTCGTGAGCTCAAGTTACCCTCTTGCCTTATCCTCTAAAGTAGCTGGGACTACAGGCATACCACCATGCCTGTCTAAGAAGAAAAAGGTCTCCTTATGTTGCTTAGGCTGGTCTCGACTTCCTGGACTCAAATGATCCTCCCATCTTGGCCTCCCAAAGTACTAGGATTATAGGTGTGTGCCACCACTGCACCCGGCCTTCTTTCTTTTTCTAACTAAGAAACTCATGAAATATATATATATATATATTTCAGTGGGAATTTTGGAGCCAACTTCTATTTTCTATTTTTCTGTTGAATAAAAACATTTCCATCGAATAAAAACATTTCCATCTTTCCATCCCAATCCTGGAAGGTGCTTAACAAATATTTGTTTTGAAGGAATGCATCATTAACACATGAAGTGCAAAGGCTCTCTGGGAAGATGCTTTCTGCAGTTGGAGGAGTCAAGTTCTTTTATCAAAGCTCTGCCTGGGTTTTATCACTTCACACAATTTAGTTGTACTCACTACTTGGTATTTCAAAGAACCTTTAAAATGAGAGACACTTGAAAATGCCTAAATGTCGATGGAAAGGAGCCAGTAGAGAGGGATTAAAGTTAATAAAAGGAAAAAGCAGTAACAGTTCAAGTTCTCTGAGAAAACAGAGGAGAATGGAATCCAGGGTGCAGATGGAGGGGTTGGCATTACACGGGAAGGGAGTGAAGTTGGAGGAATGTGGGCTATAGATGCAGTGTAGGCTGTAGGTGTGTTGCCAAGACATTGAGAGACCCAGACTAATGGCACCTCCTTTCTCTGAGAATGAGGAATGGGGTGGTAAGGCAGGAGAACAGGAAAGTTGTGCAGGGAGAGTCCAGTGGAGAAAAATAGCATCATATTCTACACTGTCTATTAGTGAGAGGTTTATGTTTAGGCTACAGAATTATTCTGTTTTCTTCTCCCCACCACTATCCCAAACCTTTGCCAAGATGTTGGTCAGAGCTACAGCCATATGAAGGTTGCCTGGAACTAGAGGACAGCTCATTCACACGGTTCTTGACAGAAGGCCTCACTTACTCCTGTGGGCTGTTGGTGGGAGGCTTCAGTTCCTCACCCAGGAGGGCCTCTCCATAGGACTGCTTGAGTGTCCTCATGAGATGGCAACTGCTTTCCCCAGAATCAGTGTTTCAAGGGAGAGCAAGGATGAAGACACAGTGACTTTTATGACCCAGTCTCTACAGGCAGGACTCATCATTTTCATCACATGCCATTTGTCATTAAGTCCAGCCAGCTATCAAGGAGAGGGGAATTAAATGCCACCTCCTGAAGGGAAGAGTTCCAAAGAATCTGTGAAGATATTTTAAAATCACCACAGAGCTAATATTATTTCCTTATGGTAGTGCAGAGAGCAAAGCTTTGTAAAAGGACTTCCTAGTGGCCGGGTGCGGTGGCTCATGCCTGTAATCCCAGCACTTTGGGAGGCCGAGGTGGGTGGATCACCTGAGTTCAGGAGTTTGAGACCAGCCTGGCCAAAATGGTGAAGCCCTGTCTCCACTAAAAATACAAAAATTAGCCGGGCGTGGTGGCAGGCACCTGTAATCCCAGCTACTCAGGAGGTTGAGACAGGAGAATTGCTTGAACCCTGGAGGCAAAGGTTGCAGTGAGCTGAGATAGTGCCACTGCACTCCAGCCTGGGCAACAAAGAGTGAAACTCTGTCTCAAAAAAAAAAAAAGGACTTTCTAGTTTAAGTTCCTCAGAAATGCCCATAACTTCCCACCCATCTTTTTTGGGGAACATGGTGAAGAAACCGGCCTTACAGGGGCTGTTTTGTGCCAGACATGACTTGCTTTTCTAATTGTGAATGGGAAGTAATCCTCACTATGCTCCTCCTTCCCCTCCAAGCAGGCTGTGGCTCAGCTAGTGGTTAAAATAGCTCAACAACCTGCAATCATAAATGTTGTAGAGCTATAGGAAGAGAGAAAAAGCTTGAAGTGGGTGTTATTTTCTCCCTCTGTGGTATACATAGCGATGGAAATGCCAAGTGGAATTACCACAAGACATTGCTGCATGGTTCCAGGACCCGTCCAACCAGAGGCCAGCACTCCATAGCCCCATAGCCAATGGACATATGAGCATTCGCGTTTTAATAAAAACACCTTCATTTTATAAAACTTTGGACTGTGGCATCCCTTTAAGTAGCCAAGACAATTAGCACATTTAAACTATTTATTTTAAAATTTGATTTATAGGGATACATGAGAGATACATCGGCAGAGCTCTAGGAGCCTATCAAAGTTATACAGCTTCCTAAAGCATCTAGTTTATAAGCAGCAAGTAGTTTAAGTAGTGAAAGCATTGGGCTGATTCCAGGGCTGCCTTAGCTGACAATCTGAAGGGAAATTGAGTGCAGTACAAGATGGAATCAAATTCTGATCTTTCTTCGAATGCCTATTGTCCGTTTTATCAAAGACATTCGATATTGACAGTGCAGGCTATTGAGTCTCAATAAAATCTATTATTCACTTTCTTCTACCTCATCTGCAGACTGTTGACATTTTCTTTTATTTCAACACTGATGTTTTTCTTTTACATGGGAGATTTTAGCACTGATGTTGTAATTGCTTATCACACAGCTGGCCCTGTTATGATGTTCTCGTGAATGTCCCTTCATTTTCCTGATGGTCCTGTGATCCAATCTACAATCCATTTAAAAACAAAACATTTCATGTGCCATTTTATGCGGTGGCTCTTTTGGAGTTCCATTTCAGCTTCATTAATATTGATGCTGTCTGTCTCCTTGCTTATTTCAGAAGATTCTTTTAAATTAATCTTCAGAATTTGCTGTGATTTGTTGCTGTTTTGCGCGTCAGCCCCAGTACAGCTTGTCTCTCGTTAATTTTGTTTTTCTTTATTTTTATGCGTCTGCTATGACTGTTCTCCTACTTGTACTACTGATGTGTGTCAGGTCCTTTATGGAATCCCGGTTTCGTCTCTGCCTTTCACGGTGATTTTCCATCATTAGGGACCTCTTGAATAAAAATGTAGCCCTTGTTTCTGACAGAGTCCATGTTCCTTTTCTTTTCTTTCTGTGTGATTTTCCATCATTATGGTTCTTAAATTTCTTGAATAGTGATATATACATGAACAAATGGACAGAGCAGTAATGGCTGCCTCAGTGTTTTCTAAAATATATCTGCAGCTTTGAGAGCACACAGTGCCACATTAGAATCTACTATGTATGTAAAAGAATTTTTAAGATAGATTTTGTGGTCTGTTGGTGACAATGCTATGGTGCATTAATAATTCACGTTCTTGCTTACAGCATCTGCTTGTTAGAATGCCAGTTCCATGGCAGCCAGATTGGAGATTAGCCTTAGGTCTGAAGTCTCTGAGGAAAATTGGTACAACGCTATCTCTGCTTTTCTTTCTATAACATTTTCAAAGGTAGCCAATATTTCTTTGATCAAGAACGCTAAACTGGCAATTGCACTAATTTCAAAAAATGAGGTAGATGAAGTCAAACTTTCCTAATTTGAGATATTTTGTCTGTTGGGTCAATTAATTTCATTGACCACTTCTGAATAAAATAACTCCATACCTTCAGTTACAAAGAGGCAAGGGATAGAAGAACAGGATTTAGATCTAACAACTACTATTGACTAAATCCAAGTCAATAAATGCAATGAAATAAGAGGGTAAAGCTCAAGTATTGGCTGTCCAATCATTGCTATAAAAATAAGAAGAGAAAGTAATACTAAAATAAGACATGTAAAATACACTTTTCACCATCGGTTATATATGCTTGCTTCATGTTCAGAATACCAATTACCAAGTGAAGAATTCAGAGTCAGCTCAAGCAGTTTGCTCTTTGAAAATGCCCTATTTAAACTATAAAAACCTATAGCCAGCAGGTCATTCAGAGAGTTATACAAATCTATGATGCTCAAGTGATTACAAAATTAAGTTAAAAATATTTAGTGGTTTCCCTTAGATGAAAACCAATGTAACTTGGACTTGAACCTAGAAACCAGAAAATTCTGAATCTTCAGTTTTATTGTTAATACTGTATTTCATTATAATTATATTAGTTCTTTTATCAATACTTTCCATGTTTTAAATAGAAGCAAAAATAGAAAAAATTAGCCAGGCGTGGTGGTGCACACCTGTAGTCCCAGCTACTTGGGAGGCTGAGGCAGGAGAATTGCATGAACCCAGGAGGCAAAGGTTGCAGTGAGCCGAGATCGCACCACTGCACTCCAGCCTGGGTGACAGTGCAAGACTGTCTTAAAAAAAAAAAAAAAAAAAAGAAGGAGCAAAAATGCCTAGAAAACAAACAGATATTCAAATGCAAAATAATGAAGTTGGATCCTTGTCTTACAAGATACAAAAAAATTAATTCAAAATGAATCAAAGACCTAACTGTAAGAGCTGACACTATAAAAGTCTTAGAAGAAAACATAAAAGTACATCTTCATGATCTTGGGTTAGGCAGTGACTTCTTAGCTATGACACATAAAGTACCAGAAACAAGAAAAAGTAGATAAATTGGACCTTAACAAAATTGAAAACAACTGTGTTTCAAAGGAGGTCATCAAGAAAGTGAAAAGACAAACCAAAAAAATAGAAGAAAGTATTTACAAACCATATACATGATAAAGGTCTAGGATCTAGAATATATAAAGAACTCTCATGGCTCAGTAATAAAAGACAACCCAATTTTTTTTTTTTCTTGCAATGGAATTTCGCTCTCTTGTTGCCCAGGCTGGAGTGCAATGGCACGATCTTGGCTCACTGCAAACTCCACCTCCCAGGTTCAAGTGATTCTCCTGCCTCAGCCTCCCGAGTAGCTAGAATTATAGGCTTGCACCACCACACCCGGCTAATTTTGTATTTTTAGTAGAGATGGGGTATCTCCATGTTGGTCAGGCTGGTCTTGAACTCCCGACCTCAGGTGATCTGCCCACCTTGGCCTCCCAAAGTGTTAGGATTACAGTCATGAGCCACCACACCCGGCCGACAGCCCAATTTTTAAATGGACAGAGGAATCAATAAACATTTCTCCAAAGAAAATATACAAAAGGCCAAAAAGCACATAAATGGTGTTTAACACTAATCGTTAGGGAACCTCAAATCAAAATCACAAGGAGACACCACTTCACAACTACAAGGATGGCTATAATAAAAAAGATGGACAATAACAAGTGCTGACAAGGATGTGAAGAAATTGGATCTTTCATACATTGATGGTGGCAATGTAAAATAATACAACTACTTTGAAAAACACTGGCAATTTCAAACAGTTAAACAGAACTACCATATAAGCCAGCAATTTCACTTTTAGGTATATACCTAAGAGAATTAAAACATATCTTCACACAAAAGCTTGTACCTTGAACTTTTACTTGAAGTAAGCATATTAATAACTTTTTTCGAGAATTCTTAAATTATATGATAAATCAGACGTAAGGAATCAGAAAGTGGTGAATACTCTCAGTTCACAGTTCTCCTTTGAAGTTCCCAGGAATGCTCTCAATTCAGGGCTACATTCCTTTCTTCCTGCTCCCAACAGACAAGGCCATCAAATTAGCAGAACAACTTCTGGTGAGCAGCTGAATTCTAGGGCTACCATCTGGGCTCCTGGCTCTTGGCACAAGGTGACAGAGTCCTGGTGGAGATACCTCCAATGATCCTAACAGCTCCTCACTGTGGCAGCCTCCGTTACTATAGTCCGCCGCCAAGTCTGAAGGCCTGAAAGTGGGTCTCATATTATACTCTTAACTTTACCACCCTTTTTTTCACCATTATGACTTAAGGGTCACCTTACCACCAATGCAGATTTGCTCCTTAAGGGAGCAATGTATGGGGAGGGTCTGAACAGTAAAGTGATTTACGTGATGCTGATCCTTTCATCTACCAAAAAATAGGCTGCAGAAGGTCAGCAGCAGACAAATTGGAGTCCTGTGTGGCACTTCAAAGGAGACAGGATAGTTGGGTGCAACTTCCAGAAATTCATCCAAATTAATGTGTAGTATTCACCAATCTTCAAATGGATCTTCTGGAATCAAATGCCTCCTGGATATTATCTTTGTGACAGCAGAAATAGAGAACGTGCAGGGAGCAATATATACTCATTATCCTTTAAAAGAAAAGGCCTGCTGGAATAGGAAGGACTGTGGAACAGCTGTTTTCTCCCCAGTTTTACACATAAAAGAATTCTATATGTAAAACACCTGCAGAGCAAGGATTATCTAATATGTTTATTATAGATCCACTACCTGATATATTGTTTATCCCATCATGAGTCTGAGCAAACACTTATACCATATGAAAGCCTACCATCTGTAGACCTGGAATCTGGCCACCACTGGAAACATTTGTTAGCTCTGAAAATATTGCCTTTTATTCTTTGATGTTGCATATGTGAGAGTGAATTAATTCTCCCCAAACGATAGAATGAAGTCAGATTGGGAACAGGTTCAGGTTGGTGTATCCTAGTTCATAGAAATTTCCAGGGCACAAGAATTTTTTTTTTAATGGGGTCTCATTCTGTCACCTAGGCTGGAGTGCAGTGACATGATCTCGGCTCACTGCAACCTCCATCTCCCAGGCTTAAGCAATCCTCCCACCTCAGCCTCTTGAGTATTTGGGACCACAGGTGCACATCACCACACCTGGTTAATTTTTTGTATTTTTGGTTTAGATGGGGTTTTGCCATGTTTCCCCGGCTGGTCTTGAATTCCTGAGCTCAGGTGATTCACCTGCTTCAGCCTCCCAAAGTGCTAGGATTACAGGCATGAGCCATTGCGTCCACCTAAGAAAGACTTTTTAAACTACTTAAACATATAAGTAATTTTACCTGGACCAAGCAAGAGTACTTAATCCAGAAACTAAAGTATCTAATGAAAAAAGATAGAGAGAAAGATGACCCAGCCTTCCCCAAGGAGGCAGACCTGAGCTCATTTATGCCTTCTGCTGCACAAGTGAAGAGAAAGTACCCCAAAAAAGCAAAATGTCTACTTGGAGCAGAAGGTCCTATCATGCTACAAAAGCAAGGAAAATAAAAAATTTCATGTATTTAATCACAGTGACATCTGCCCACAAAATATTGTGATCTAGTAAGTTTCTCCGAGTCTGGCTAAAGTATCAACTCCTTCTCGCTAGAGAAAGGGGCAGGAGATTTCCCTGGCTCTTTTAAGAGTTTTAAGAACAGATTATGCAAATTGTAAAGACTATTGATGCTAGGAAGAAACTGCATCAACTAATGAGCAAAATAACCAGCTTACAACATAATGACAGGATCAAATTCACACATAACAATATTAACCTTAAATGTAAATAGGCTACAAGCTCCAATTAAAAGACACAGACTGGCAAATTGGATAAAGAGTCAAGACCCATCAGTGTGCTGTATTCAGGAAACCCATCTCATGTGCAGAGACGCACATAGGCTCAAAATAAAGGGATGGAGGAAGATCTACCAAGCACATGGAATACAAAAAAAGGCAGGGGTTGCAATCCTAGTCTCTGATAAAACAGACTTTAAACCAACAAAGATCAAAAGAGACAAAGAAGGCCATTACATAATGGTAAAGGGATCAATTCAACAAGAAGAGCTAACTATCCTAAATATATATGCAGCCAATACAGGAGCACCCAGATTCATAAAGCAAGTCCTTAGAGACCTACAAAGAGACTTAGACTCCCACACAATAATAATGGGAGACTTTAACACCCCACTGTCAACATTAGACAGATCAACGAGACAGAAAGTTAAAAAGGATATCCAGGAATTGAACTCAGCTCTGCACCAAGCAGACCTAATAGACATCTACAGAACTCTCCACCCCAAATCAACAGAATATACATTCTTCTCAGCACCACATCACACTTATTCCAAAATTGACCACATAGTTGGAAGTAAAGCTCTCCTCAGCAAATGTAAAAGAACAGAAATTGTAACAAACTGTCTCTCAGACCACAGTGCACTCAAACTAGAACTCAGGATTAAGAACTCACTCAAAACCACTCAACTACATGGAAACTGAACAACCTGCTCCTGAATGACTACTGGGTACATAACGAAATGAAGGCAGAAATAAAGATGTTCCTTGAAACCAACGAGAACAAAGACACAACATACCAGAATCTCTGGGACACATTTAAAGCAGTGTGTAGAGGGAAATTTATAGCACTAAATACCCACAAGAGAAAGCAGGAAAGATCTAAAATTGACACCCTAACATCACAATTAAAAGAACTAGAGAAGCAAGAGCAAACACATTCAAAGGCTAGCAGAAGGCAAGAAATAATTAAGATCAGAGAAGAACTAAAGGAGATAGAGACACAAAAAACCCTTCAAAAAATCAATGAATCCAGGAGCTGGTTTTCTGAAAAGATCAACAAAATTGATAGACTGCTAGCAAGACTAATAAAGAAGAAAAGAGAGAAGAATCAAATAGATGCAATAAAAAATGATAAAGGGGATATCACCACCAATCCCACAGAAATCAAAACTACCATCAGAAAATACTATAAACACCTCTATGCAAATAAACTAGAAAATCTAGAAGAAATGGATAAATCCCTGGGCACACACACCCTCCCAAGACTAAACCAGGAAGAAGTTGAATCCCTGAATAGGCCAATAACAAGCTCTGAAATTGAGGCAATAATTAATAGCCTACCAACCAAAAAAAGTCCAGGACCAGACGGATTCACAGCTGAATTCTACCAGAGGTACAAGGAGGAGCTGGTACCGTTCCTTCTGAAACTATTCCAATCAATAGAAAAAGAGGGAATCTACCCTAACTCATTTTGTAAGGCCAGCATCATCCTGATACCAAAGCCTGGCACAGACACAACAAAAAAAGAGAATTTTAGACCACTATCCCTGATGAACATTGAAGCAAAAGTCCTCAATAAAGTACTGGCAAACCGAATCCAGCAGCACATCAAAAAGCTTATCCACCATGATCAAATGGGCTTCATCCCTGGGATGCAAGGCTGGTTCAACATATGCAAATCAATAAACATAATCCAGCATATAAACAGAACCAAAGATAAAAACCACATGATTATCTCAATAGATGCAGAAAAGGCCTTCACCAAAATTCAACAGCTCTTCATGCTAAAAATTCTCAATAAATTAGGTATTGATGGGACATATCTCAAAATAATAAGAGCTATTTATGACAAACCCACAGCCAATATCATCCTGAATGGGCAAAAACTGGAAGCATTCCCTTTGAAAACTGGCACAAGACAGGGATGCCCTCTCTCACCACTTCTATTCAACATAGTGTTGGAAGTTCTGGCTAGGGCAATGAGGCAGGAGAAAGAAATAAAGGGTATTCAATGAGGAAAAGAGGAAGTCAAATTGTCCCTGTTTACAGATCACATGACTGTATATTTAGAAAACCCCATCATCTCAGCCCAAAATCTCCTTAAGCTGATGAGCAACTTCAGCAAAGTCTCAGGATAGAAAATCAATGTGCAAAAATCACAAGCATTCTTATACACCAATAACAGACAGAGAGCCAAATCATGAGTGAACTCCCATTCACAATTGCTTCAAAGAGAATAAAATAGCTAGGAATCCAACTTACAAGGGATGTGAAGGACCTCTTCAAGGAGAACTACAAACCACTGCTCAAGGAAATAAAAGAGGACACAAACAAATGGAAGAACATTCCATGCTCATGGATAGGAAGAATCAATATCATGAAAATGGCCATACTGCCCAAGGTAATTTATAGATTCAATGCCATCCCCATCAAGCTACCAATGACTTTCTTCACAGAAGTGGAAAAAACTACTTTAAAGTTCACATGAAACAAAAAAAGAGCCCCCATTGGCAAGACAATCCTAAGCCAAAAGAACAAAGCTGGAGGCATCACACTACCTGACTTCAAACTATACTACAAGGCTACAGTAACCAAAACAGCATGGTACTGGTACCAAAACAGAGATATAGACCAATGGAACAGAACAGAGCCCTCAGAAATAATACCACACATCTATAACCATCTGATCTTTGACAAACCTGACAAAAAGAAGAAATGGGGAAAGGATTCCCTATTTAATAAATGGTGCTGGGAAAACTGGCTAGCCATATGTAGAAAGCTGAAACTGGATCCCTTCCTTACACCTTATACAAAAATTAATTCAAGACGGATTAAAGACTTAAGTGTTAGACCTAAAGCCACAAAAACCCTAGAAGAAAACCTAAGCAATACCATTTAAGACATAGGCATGGGCAAGAACTTCATGTCTAAAACACCAAAAGCAATGACAACAACAGTCAAAATTGACAAATGAGATCTAATTAAACTAAAGAGCTTCTGCACAGCAAAAGAAACTACCATCAGAGTAAACAGGCAACCTACAGAATGGGAAAAAATTTTTTGCACTCTATTCATCTGACAAAGGGCTAATATCCAGAATCTACAAAGAACTCAAACAAATTTACAAGAAAAAACAAACAACCCCATCCAAAAGTGGGTGAAGGATATGAACAGACACTTCTCAGAAGAAGACATTTATACAGCCAACAGACATATGAAAAAATGCTCATCATCACTGGCCATCAGAGAAATGCAAATCAAAACCACAATGAGATACCATCTCACACCAGTTAGAATGGTAATCATTAAAAAGTCAGGAAACAACAGGTGCTAGAGAGGATGTGGAGAAATAGGAACAGTTTTACACTGTTGGTGGGACTGTAAACTAGTTCAACCATTGTGGAAGACAGTGTGGCGATTCCTCAAGGATCTAGAACTAGAAATACCATTTGACCTAGCCATCCCATTACTGGGTATATACCCAAAGGATTATAAATTATGCTACTATAAAGACACATGCATATGTATGTTTATTGTGGCACTATTCACAATAGCAAAGACTTGGAACCAACCCAAATGTCCATCAATGATAGACTGGATTAAGAAAATGTTGCACATATACACCATGGAATACTATGCAGCCATGAAAAAGAATGAGTTCATGTCCTTTGTAGGGACATGAATGAAGCTGGAAACCATCATTCTCAGCAAACTATTGCAAGGACAAAAAGCCAAACACCGCATGTTCTCACTCATAGGTGGGAATTGAACAATGAGAACACTTGGACATAGGAAGGGGAACATCACACACTGGTGCCTGTTGTGGGGTTGGGGGAGGGGTGAGGGATAGCATTAGGAGAAATACCTAATGTAAATGACGAGTTAATGGGTGTAGCACACCAACATGGCACATGTATATATATGTAACAAACCTGCATGTTGTGCACATCTACCCTAGAACTTAAAGTATAATAATAATAATTTAAAAAAAGAGAACAGAGGCCAGGAGTGGTGGCTCATACCTGTAATCCCAGCACTTTGGGAAGCTGAGGTAGCCCGACCACTTGAGGCCAGCAGTTCGAGGCCAGCGTGGCCAACATGGAGAAACCCTGTCTCTACTAAACACACACACACACAAAGCCGGGCGTGGTGGTGTGTGCCTGTAATCCCAGCTACTTGGGAGGCTGAGACAAGATAATCATTTGAGCCCAGGAGGCAGAGGTTATAGTGAGCTGAGATCCCACCACTGCACTCCAGCCTGGCCTGGGCCACAAAGTGAGATTCTGTCTCAAAAAAAAAGTTTACAAAACACAAATTCCTTATCAAAAAGACTAGCTTTCAACCCAGGTTGGCTTTGACTAACACAGCCCTTCTTCCATGCTTTGCTCCTGCCCAGTCTTAGTTAGACACTTGGTGAAACTGCTCAGACAGCTAGCCAGAGCAAGATCTGGCCAGGTACCAATACTAGAACTGACAGAATTTTCTGTTTCTTCCAGAAATTACCTGCTGGTTCTTATCACAGGGTGTAGGCCCAAGGCCCTAGCCAGTTTCACCAGCCACCTTGTCTCTTGAGTGCTGCCTTCTGCTAACCCCTAGAAAAGGAAGGGAGAGAATTCCTTCTCTGGTTTAAAAATTTCTTGTTTGAGTTGATTTTTGTGTATGGCATTTGATAAGGATCCAACTTCATAATTTTGCACATGGACATCCAGTTTTCTCAATACCATGTATTGAAGAGACTATCCTTTCCTCATTGTGTATCCTTGGCACTCTTGTCAAAAATCGTACATATAAAGTTGAACAGAAAAAATTTATATCTATGAAATACATGTAAATTTATAAAGTTTATATGAATGAAATAAGTTCATACATATAAAGTTGATTGACTTTTTATGTATGAGTTTATTTCTTGACTCTATTCTGTTCCATTGGTCTATGTCTGGCTTTAGGCCAGTACCATACTGTTTTGATTACTGTAGCTTTGTAATATATTTTGAAATCAGAAAATGTGAGGCCTCTGGCTTTGTTTTTCTCACCCAAGACTGCTTGGTTATTCAGAGTCTTTTGTGGTTCCATATGAATTTTAGGATTGTTTTTCCTATTTTTGTAAAAAAAAAAAAGCCGTTGGGTTTTTTTTTTTTTTTTTCTGAGATGGAGTTTCACTCTGTTGCCCAACTGGAGTGCAGTGGGATGATCTTGGCTCACTGCAACCTTCACCTCCCAGGTTCAAACAATTCTTATGCCTCAGCCTCCCGAGTAGCTGTCATTACAGGCATGTGCCACCACGCCTGGCTAATTTTTGTATTTTTAGTAGAGATGGGGTTTCACCCTGTTGGCCAGGCTGGTCCCAAACTCCTGACCTCAGGTGATCCACCTGCCTTGGCCTGCCAAAGTGCTGGGATTACAGTTGTAAGCCACCATGCCCCGCTGCCGTTGGGATTTTGATAGGGATTTCAATTAATTTATAGATTGCTTTGACTAGCATTGACATTTTAATAACATTAATTCTTCCAGTCTCTAAACACAAGATATCTTTTCATTTATTTGTGTTTTCTTTAATTTCTTTCATCAATATTTTATAGGTTTTGGTGTACAAGATTTCATCTCCTTGGCTAAGTTTATTTCCAAGTATTTTATTCTTTTGATGCTATTGTAAATGGGATTATTCTCTTAATTTCCTTTATGAATAGTTCATTGTTAGTGTATAGAAATGCAACTGATTTTTGCATGTAGATTTTGCATCTTGTAACTTTCCCAAATTCATTTATTAGTTTTAACAGATTTTTTTGTGGTCTTTAGGTCTTTAGTGTGTACTATATATAAGATCATGTCATCTGCAAACAGAACTTGTTTTACTTCTTCATTTCCAATTTGGATGCCTTTTATTTCTTTTTCTTTTTCTTGCCTAATTGCTATGACTCGGCCTTTTAGTACTAGTAACCTTAACCCTAACTCTTCTATTAATAGTACTATTCCAGTATTCTCCCACTATGGCGAGAGTGGGCATCTGAAACAATAACACTTCTAGAAGAAAGCATAAGGAAAAAAGCTTTTTGACATTGTTCTTGGCAATGTTTTCTTGGATATGACACCGAAAGCACAGGCAACAAAAGCCAAAACAGACAAGTGGAATTACACCAAACTAAAAAGCTTTTTCACAACAAAGGAAACAATCAACAAAATGACAAGGCAACCTACAAAAAGAAAAAATGTATTTGCAAACCATATATCTGATAAGGGGTTAATATTTAAAATATATAAGGAACACCTACAACTTAACAGCAAAAACAAAAACTAAAAACTATCCGTCTTTAAAATAGGCAAAAGATCTGAATAGCTATTTCTCCAAAGAAGACATACAAATGGCCAACATGTATATGAAAGGCGCTTAACGTAAGTAACCATCAGGGAAATGCAAATCAAAACCACAAGGAGCTATTACTCACACACATTAGAATGACCATTATAAACAAAACAAAACAAAAAAACAAAAGCGTTGGTGAAATAGAGAGAAAAGAAAACCCCAATACATTGTTAGTGGGAATGTAAATTGGTACAGCCACTATGGAAGACAGTATGGAAACTCCTCAAAAAATTAAAAAGAGAACTACCATATGATCCAACAATCCCACTTCTGAGTATATATTTGTAGAGGAGCTGAAATCAGCATGTCAAAAAAAATCTGCAAATATGTATATATTGCCACATATCCAAAAAATATATATGGAAGTAACCTAAATATCCATCAGTGGATAAATGGATAAAGAAAGTATGGTATATGCATAAAATAGGATATTATTCAGCCTTAAAAAATAAAGAAACTCTGCCACTTGCAATAATATGGATGAACCTGGGGGATATTATGCTAAGTGAAGTAAGCCAGACATGGAAAAATGAGTAACTGCCTGATCCCACTTATATGAGGAATCTTGGATAGTAACACTCATAGGAGCGGAGAGCAGCATGGTGGTTTACAGAAACTGGTAGAAGGGGAAATGTGAAGTTGTTGGTCAAAGGGTACAAATTTTCAGTTACACAACATGGAGAAGTTCTGGAGATCTACTACACAGCATAGCGCCTATAGTTAACAGTACTGTAATGTACACTTATATATTTGCTAGGAGTATAGGTCTTATGTTAACTGTTCTTAGCACAAATAATAATAATAAATAAATAAAGGGAGAGGAAGAAAACTTTTGGAGGTGATAGATATGTATGTTTATGGCCTGGATTGTGATGATGGTTTCAGGAGCGTATACATATTTCCAAATTAATCATTATATACATTTAATACATACAGTTTTTGTGTCTCAATCATACCTCCATAAAGTGATTTTTTAAAATTCCTTGGAGGAATCCTGTATTGACTGGCTAGTCAGTCCTTTCACATTGATGAAGATGGGCTGTACTTTTGTCATTTGACCGTCTTTCTCCATCCCTTTTCGGGTTTCTGAAGCCCTTTTGCTGGTGTATTGTGAAGGCTTTTAAGGAACATTTGCTTCCTCAGCAATGTCATTCATCCAAGTTTCCATAGTGAGTGTTCCATCTTATGTCAGCATCCCACCAGGGCAAGCAGAAGAATTTATGACCCTTCAAGTTCAAAGTTTATGCCTCTCTGTTGGATCATCCACTCAGTTGCTCATTTTTATCTCTCAGAAACCTCAAACTCTTCACTCATGTGCCTGGGAAAGATCACAGGCAAGTTCTTAAGCCCAAAGAACAATCTCACCTTTACCTACTGTATCAGGTCTACCTATTACCCAGAATCTCTTTGATGACTCATCTCACCCAATAATACTGATTGACACTTTTCTCTCTAAAGATAACGTGAGAGTTTAGGGAGTGATTCTCCCATATGCACTAAAAAGCAAAATTAAGCAACAGTATCAGAAAGTTCATCATATCACAATGGAAACTGAAAAACAGGGTGGCATCAAGCAACAGATGAAAATTAAGGTGTTTAAAACTACAGTGGGGCTCAATCTCTTTCAAAAACATATAAAATCTGATATCATACCAAAATTCTTGAAGCACAAATGAAGACTTAGACAATCTGTGTGGTGGCTGGGCACAATGGCTCACACCTGTAATGCCAGCACTTTGGGAGGCCGAGGTGGGCGGATCACTTGAGGTCAGGAGTTCGAGACCAGCCTGGCCAACATGGTAAAATCCCGTTTCTACTAAAAATACAAAAATTAGCCAGGCCTGGTGGTGGGCACCTGCAATCCCAGTTACTCGGGAGGCTCAGGCAGGAGAATTGCTTGAACCTGGGAGGCAGAGGTTGCAGTGAGCCAAGATAGTGCCACTGCACACCAGCCTGGGCAACAGAGCGAGACTCAGTCTCAAAAAACAAACAAAAAATCTGTGTGGTAGCTGAGCTCATCAAAAACAGTTCCAGCTGGGCACAATGGCTCATGCCTATAATCTTTGGGAGGCTGTGGTGGGAGGATTGCTTGAGCCTAGGCGTTTGGGACCAGCCTGGGAAACACAGGAAGACTCCACCTCTACAAAAAAATTGAAAATTAGCCAGGTGTGGTGGTGTGCGCCTGTAGTCCCAGCCACTCAGGAGGTTGAGGTGGGAGGATTGCCTGAGCCTGGGAGGTTGCAGCTGTAGTGAGCCACGATGGTGCCACTGCCCTCCAGCCTGAGCAACAGAGCAAGACCCTGTCTCAAAAGAAAACCAAACAGGCCGAGTGTGGCAGCTCACACCTGTAATCCCAACACTTTGGGAGGCCAAGGCAGGTGGATCACTTGAGGTCAGGAGTTCGAGACCAGCCTGGCCAACATGGTGAAACCCCATCTCTAACTAAAAACACAAAAATTAGCCAGGCGTGGTGGTGTGCACCTGTAATCCCAGCTCCTCAGGAGGGTGAGGCAGGAGAATCACTTGAACTTGGGAGGCAGAGGTTGCAGTGAACTGAGATCGCACCATTGCACTCCAGCCTGGGCAACAGAGCGAGACTCCATCTCAAAACAACAACAACAACAACAACAACAACAACAACCAAACAGCTGGCCACAGTGGCTCAAGCCTGTAATCCCAGCACTTTGGGAGGCTGAGGTGGGTGGATCACTTGAGGTCAGGAGTTCGAGACCAGCCTGGCCAACATGGTGAAACCCCATCTCTACTAAAAATACAAAAAAAAAAAATTAGCTAAGTGTGGGGGTGCACACCTGTAGTCCCAGCTACTGGGGAGGCTGAGGCAAGAGAATCACTCAAACCCGGGATGCAGAGGCTGCAGTGAGCCGAGAACACACCACAACACTGCAGCCTGGGCAACAGAGCAAAACTCTGTCTCAAAAAAAAAAAAAAAGACAACCAACTAAACAAAAAACAGTTCCCTGCCCAAGACATGAGATGTGGATATGTGTGGCATCAGGGTAACAGCTCTGATAAGCTAAGGTGGGGGTGCAGGATGATTACCGCCAGAAGAATTGCTATAAGGATATACACTGACATTCTGCTTCAATGTGGCATCTCAATAGAATACTGGAAAAACATCAGTGACAGTGCTTCCTGAGAAAAGATTTTGAGTAGAGGATACATTTTAAGGGACAAAGTTACAAATAGTAATAAGGACTGTGAAGGGTGGTGACTGCTATACATTTAAAAAGAACATGTGAGCCATATGTGGGAAGAAATGCTTTGGGCATTGCTGTTAGAGAGAATGGTCATTTCTTTGGCAGAACTAGTGATTGGTCCTGTTAAGGAGGTTTTTCTCCCCTATCTTTCCACCTAAAAAACACCATAGCACTGAGTAGCAAGGGTTTGTATTTCACTATAAGATGCACGATTCTGAAATTGAAAGTGCGGTGATAAAACCTGAAAGGATATTACATAGACCACCAGGTTGGTCTTATTTGAATGCTGAGACCAGAACAGTCTGTTGAATTATTTCTTCATTTGACATATTTCTTTTAATAACTGTGGAAGACTGTATTTTTGTTCTCGATTATTCCCCACACTTCCCATAAGAGAATTTTATATCCTACATATTTCCATGTGACTTGCAGTGCCTGCCTACAGGTGCAGACTTCCCCACTCTATTAAGGTTAGGTTAACCCATGTGATTTCCTTCAGCCAATGAAATGTGAGGCATAAGCCATGTGTACCATCTAAACAGGAATTAAAGAGACTTTGCATGGCTTAGCCATTGTACTCTTTTCCCTCTGTCACAGTAACGAATGTCTTTAATCTGTGTTACTCCGTCAACCTGGATTCTGAAATGAGTACCCATTGAGCCAAGGTGCAGCTGACATGTACCAAGAGGGAGAAATAAACCTTTGTTGTCATAAACCACTGAGATTTGGGGGTGTTTCTTATTGCCACATAAACTAGCAAGAGCTCATTAATGCAATAATCTTACAAATTAGCACGGGAGCTATCCACTGACCGCAGTTATCAAGTATGCAATTACATATTCCAGATGAAGTGCTAGAGTCCAAATAGCTAAGATAAAAACATGCCTCACAAAGAAATGTAATTGATATTAATCTTAATTTTCTACCTAGGACTTTTCTTCACCTATTTGGTAGGTCGATAACAGGTTATAGAGTATAATATTTCCAGCTTCTGCATGTTCATTAAAAAGACCTCCATTGTACTCCATCAAATTAAGACTGTAATTAACCTAACATGTCTCCAAATAAAAGCCAACTTTTTCTGCTAACTTTTAAGGAAATCGTCACTTTCATTCAAAGATTCCTAATTCCAGTGGTGAGAAAACAATTTGCATTTACAACTTTGAATAAACAATTCAATTGACCTCCAACCTTCCCAACAGTTTCAAAAGCAAAATCATACATTAGAATACAACACAAAAGCACTAGGAGCCAGACATCATTCCACAGGTTTTAACAGCCAATGAAACTCCAGACCATAATTAGTTCCTCTCTCAGTATTTTATCATAAAAGCCTAAGAAGTTTTTACAGTTTCCAGGCTTGATATCTTTTAAGGCCAAATAATGTAGCCTCACTTATTTTTACTCTTTTTAAAAAATTTTTTGGAGGGAGGTATTCATATATTTGACATTTGAAAATCACTTTTCTTAACAACTATGATAGTGGTTTCTAGACTTTGTCCTTAAGCACAAGCCATTCTTCCTACATGACATGACCCATAACACAAAAACTTAAAGCTCCACAGAATAGTGAGACTTTGCTGTCTTCTGATGGATGATATCAAAGTTGAAGGCTAAAAGACACTTCGGTGGTATAGCTTGGGACAGATTCTCTTTCCTTAAGATCTTCAATATAGGCTTTCATACATTCTTGTTTTTTTGAGACAGAACCTCACTCTGTCACCCGGACTGGAGTGTGGTGGCACAATCTTGGCTCCCTACACCCTTTGCCTTCTGGGTTCAAGTGATTCTCCTGCCTCAGCCTCCGGAGTAGCTGGGATTACAGGCACGTGCCACCACACCCCACTAATTTTTGTATTTTTAGTAGAGACAGGGTCTCACCATGTTGGCCAAGCTGGTCTCAAACTCCTGACCTCAACCGATCCACCTACCTTGGCTTCCCAAAGTGCTGGGATTACAGGCATCAGCCACCGCACCCAGCCTCATAAATTCTTTATCAAGGCTCATGCCTATATTTCTAACACTTTGGGAGGCCAAGGCGGGCGGAAAACTTGAGCCCAGGAGTTTGAGACTAGCCTGGCCAACATGGCAAAACCCCATCTCTACTAAAAATACAAAAATTGGCCAGGTGTGGTGGTGCACAGCTCTGGTCCCAACTACTCAGGAGGCTGAGGTGGAGGAATCGCTTGAACTCAGGAGGTGGAGGTTGCAGTGAGCTGAGATCGTGCCACTGCACTCAAGCCTGGGTGACAGAGCAAGACTCTGTCAAAAAAAAAGGAGGGGATTTTTCATAAGGCTTACAAATTTTAAAGGTGTAGAGGAGTCACAAAGAGCAGCTGAAAGCTCCACCAAGTGGTCCCCGTTGACGACTAATAAGGTGTGCTTCTTCAGGTTAAGCATGGGGTAAGGAAGGTAGGTCAACTTGCTTCTATACAAGAGAAAGCCCTGCGGCTCTTCCAGCCTGTATCTTGCCGCAAGGCAGTCAGGTTATTGTTGCTGATATCCAACCACTGCAAATAGACATCCTCAGGACACAGATTGGGACACTGGAAAACTTGTTTGCTGAGATATCTACGAATGCAACTGGCTTCCAATTACTTAATTCAAAAGGCAGCTCTGTGAATTCCAGATTTCCAGAACAATCCAGTCCCTCTAGATTTCACAATCTCCCAGCTCTGGAGGAATGCTCTTCAGATAGTTGAAACTCACATTGAGTTATTTCAGGTTCTTCAAACAACCGAGTTTAGCTGGAAAATGTGAGATTTGTTTCTTTGGCAGATCCTGAATTCTCATGGCTTGAAACAGCTCAATATATGTAGGAGTAATTTGAATCAGGGTGTCGCATACATGCCATTCTCTCAGGTGCGTCTGCTCCTTTAACAAATCTGGCAGCTCCGTCCAGTGCTCCCCAGAAAGTCCAAACACAAACGCACTGCTCCATTTGCCTCTGTCCTTGGGAAGTGAACTCTGCCTTGTGAGAGCTTTCCTTTCTATCTTTTCCAGAAGCTGCATGCTATGAATGTCTATGAAGCCATTATCCCAGCCAGTACTCAGCCCGGGAGATGCCTTTCCTCCTGCACTTGACCTCAAGGGGCCACTCCTCCTTTGTCTTTTCTGATGCACTCTTCTCAAGACTTTCTGCCTCCTTCTTCTGCCAAACTTGTGCTTCTTGACACAAGTTTCCCACAAGGCTCTGACAACAGAAATGTCAAATATGACCACTTTGTATCCCATTTTGGGAGCACGAAATTACCCGTGGGGAATGCGGATCTTTTCGGTGGGTTCTGGTCCTTGGGTGAGACGGGATTTTTTGTGGCTGAAAGGCTAGCGCCCTGGAGTTCTGGACTGTCTTCAGCCCAGCCAATACCAACATCACCAGACTGAGGGCCTCAGTTCCCTCCTCTCTTCTTTCTTCTATAGAGACAGGATCTTGCTCTGTCACCTAGGCTGGAGTACAGTGGTGCGATCACAGTTCACTGCAGTCTCAAACTCCTGGCCTCATGTTATCCTCCTGCCTTGGCCTCACAAAGCACTGGGATTATGGGTGTGAGCCACTGCACCTGACCATTCAATTTTTAAAGAAAGAATTTATTTTAAATCCTGTATCTGTACAATATCCAAACAATTCATCAAATCAATGAAAAATGTTAGGCAATTCAGCTGTTCGATGCAACATTGGCACAAAGTGAGTCTCCAACTCCTGCACTCAAGCATTCCTCCCGCCTTGGCCTCCCAAAGCACTGGGATTATAGGTGTGGACCACTGTGCCTGGCTCTTTTTGTTTTCCTTAAGAAAAAAAAAAACAATGGCTTGGTTTTATAACTACCAAATTGGAAAATTGGCTTGGCCTCTGGGCCAGACAGGTGTTATAATACTTCTACTGAGTTTAGCATACTATTCAGTCACAGGTAGAGATCCCGGGCAATGCTGAACCCCTTAGCCTCCCCTCCAAACAAACCAATGCTTTGTCCTATTGTTGTCTCAAATTTTACTTCCACATATGCTGTAAACCTCATACTCTGTTATTACTTTTGTTTAAACAATCATCTTTTTTTATTTTGGGTTTTCTTTGCTTTTATTATTATTTTAAATGGACACATAGTAATTATACATATTTATGAGGTACAGTGTGATATTTAGATACATGTGTACAATGTATAATGACCAAGTCCGGGTAATTAGCATATCCATCACCTCAAATATCTATCATTTCTTTGTTTTGGGAGCATTCAAAATCTGCTTTTTTAGCTATTTGAAAATATACAATAAATCATTAATTATAGCCTCCCTGTAGTGTTATAGAACACCAGGAATTATTCCTCCTACCTAGTTGTACTTTTACTTCTGTCAACCAACTTTTGCCTATCTTCCCCTCCCCACCAACCCATCTCTGCCTCTAGTAACCACTATTCTACTTTCTATCTCTAAGAGATCAACTTTGTAGCTTCCACGTATGAGGAAGAACACACAGTATTTATCTTTCTCTGTCTGGATTATTTCACTTAACCTAACGTCCTCCAAGTTCATTCAGGTTGCTGTGAATGACAGAATTTTTTAATTTGTTATGGCAGTATTCTGTGGTGCATATACACCATGCTTTCTTTCTTTCTTTTTTTTTTTTTTTTTTTTGAGACGGAGTTTTGCTCTTGTTGCCCAGGCTGGAGTGCAGTGGTCCAATCTCGGTTCACTGAAACCTTCGCCTCTCAGATTCAAGTGATTCTCCTGCCTCAGACTCCTGAGTAGCTGGGATTACAGGCATCCGCCACCACTCCAGGCTAATTTTTTGTATTTTTAGTAGAGATGGGTTTTCACCATGTTGGCCAGGCTGGTCTCGAACTCCTGACCTCAGGTGATCCACCTGCCTCGGCCTCCCAAAATGCTAGGATTACAGACTTGAGCCACTGCACCCGGCCCTATACCATGCTTTCTTTATATATTTTTATTTTTATTTGAGACGGAGTTTCGCTCTGTCACCAGGCTGGAGTGCAGTGGCCCAATCTCGGCCCCCTGCAATCTCCGCCTCCCGGGTTCAAGTGATTCTCCTGCCTCAGCCTCCCGAGTAGCTGTGCTATGCTTTTTTTTTTTTTTTTTTTTTTTTTGAGATGATGTTTCACTCTTGTTGCCCAGGCTGGAGTGCAATGGCACGATCTCAGCTCACCGCAACCTCCACCTCCTGGGTTCAAGCGATTCTCCTGTCTCAGCCTCCTGAGTAGCTGGGATTACAGGTGCCCGCCACCATGCCCAGCTAATTTTGTATTAGCTGGTCTCGAATTCCTGACCTCAGGTGATCTGCCCGCCTCAGCCTCCCAAAGTGCTGGGATTACAGATGTGAGCCACTGCGCCCAGCCTGTACCATGCTTTCTTTATCCATTCATCTGTTGATGGATATCTAGGTGGATTCCATGTCTTAACTATTGTGAACAGTGCCACAATAAACATGAGAGTGCAGATATCTCTCTGACATATTGATGTCCTTTCCTTTGGATATATACCTAGATGTGGGATTGCTGGATCATATGGTAGTTCTATTTTTAGGGGTTTTTGGTTTTTTTTGTTTTGTTTTGTTTGTTTGTTTTTTGAGAAGGAGTCTCGCTCTGTTGCCCAAGCTGGAGTGCAGTGGCGCTATCTTGGTGCACTGCAACCTCTGTCTCCTGGGTTCAAGCTATTCTCCTGCCTCAGCCTCCTGAGTAGCTGGAATCACAGGCATCCGCCACCACACCCGGCTAATTTTTTGTATTTTTAGTAGAGATGGGGTTTCACCATTTTGGCCAGGCTGGTCTGGAACTCCTGATCTCAAGTGACCCACCTGCCTAAGCCTCCCAAAGTGCTGGGATTACAGGCATGAGCCACTGTGCCTGGCCTATTTTTAGTTTCTCGAGGAACGTCCACACTGTTTTCCATAATGACTGCTAATTTATATGGCTGCCAACAGGGCATAAGAGTTCTCCTTTCTCGCCGGGCGCGGTGGCTCACACCTATAATCCCAGCACTTTGGGAGGCCAAGGTGGGTGGATCACGAGGTCAGGAGATCGAGACCATCCTGGCTAACACGGTGAAAACCCGTCTCTACTAAAAATACAAAAAAAATTAGCCGGGCACGGTGGCGGGCGCCTGTAGTCCCAGCTACTCGGGAGGCTGAGGCAGGAGGATGGCGTGAACCTGGGAGGCGGAGCTTGCAGTGAGCCGAGATCGGACCACTGCACTCCAGCCTGAGCAACAGAGAGAGACTCCATCTCAAAAAAAAAAGAGTTCTCCTTTCTCCACCTCCCTACAAGCATTTGTTGGGTATTTTTTTGTTTTTGTTTTTTGTTTTTAATAATAGCCTTTCCAACTGGGGTAAGAGAACTTATTGTGGTTTTGATTTGTATTTCTCTGATGATTAGTAATGTTGAACATTTTTTCATATACCTGTGGGCCATTTGTATATCTTCTTGAATGACAGATATCAATTCAGCTTATTTGCCTATTTTTTATTTATTTATTTTTTTCTGTTGAGTTGTTTGCATTCCTTGAGTTCCTTGTATACTCTGGATATTAATCCCTGGCTGGATAAATAGCTTGCAAATACTTTCTAACATTCTGTAAGTCGTCTCTTCACTCTGTTGATTGTTTTCTTTGCTGTGCAGAAGCTTTTTCATTTGACAGAATTCCATTTGTCTGTTTTTGCCTTTATTGCCTATACTTATGAGGTCTTTTCCATAAAAATCTTTGACCAGGCCAATGTCCTGAAGCATTTCTCCTGTCTTTATAGTTTTTGGTCTTACATTTAAATCTTTTTTTGTTTTTTGTTTTTTTTTCTTTTTTTTGAGATGGAGTTTCAAAGAGTTTCACTCTTGTTGCCCAGGCTGGATTGCAATGGCATGATCTCGGCTCACTGCAACCTCTGCCTCCTAAGTTTGAGCGATTCCCCTGCCTCAGCCTCCTAAGTAGCGCCCACCACCACGCCCGGCTAATTTTTTTGTATTTTTAGTAGAAACAGGGTTTCACCATGTTGATCAGGCTGGTCTTGAACTCCTGTCCTCAAGTGATCCACCTGCCTTGGCCTCCCAAAGTTCTGGGATTACAAGTGTGAGCCACTGTGCCCAGCCTACATTTAAATCTTTAATCCATTTTGAGGTTTGTTTGTTTGCATTTTTTTGTGATGGAGTTTCATTATTTTTGCCCAGGCTGGAGTGCAATGGCATGATCTCGGCTCACTGCAACCTCTGCCTCCGGGATTCAAGTGATTCTCCTGCCTCAGCCTCCTGAGTAGCTGGGATTACAGGCAGGTGCCACCACACCTGGCTAATTTTGTATTTTTAGTAGAGATGGGGTTTCTCCATGTTGGTCAAGCTGGTCTTGAACTCCCGACCTCAGGTGATCCACCCACCTCGGCCTCCCAAAGTGCTGGGATTATAGGCATGAGCCACCGTGCCTGGCTTTTTTTTTTTTAATATGATGAGAGACAGGGGCCTAGTTTTATTTTTTCACATACAAATATTCAGTTTTCCAGCACCATTTATTGAAAAGACTGCCCCTTCCCCAATAAATGTTCTTGGCATCTTTGTTGAAAATAAGCTAACTGCAAATATGTGGATTTATTTTTGGGCTCTCTATTCTGTCCCATTCATCTGTGTGCCTGCTTTTGTGCCAGTGCCATGTTGTTTTGTTACTATAGCTCTGTAGTATATTTTGAATTCCAGTAGTGTGATACCTCCAATTTTGTTCTTTTTGCTCAATATTGCTTTGGCCATTCATGGCTTCTTGTGGTTCCATAGAAATTTTAAGGTTTTTTTTCTATTTCTGTGAAGAGAGTCATTAATATTTTGATAGGGATGGTATTTAATCTGTAGATCACTTTTAATAGTATGGTCATTTTCACAATATTCTTCCAAGAATATTGGAAACATGTACATGGGATGTCTTTCCATTTTTGAGTGTGTCCTCTTCAATTTATTTCATCAGTGTTTTATAGTTTTCCTGTAGTTTATAGAGAAAGATCTTTAGCTTTCACCTTCTTTGTTAAATTTATTCCCATGAATTTTTTTTGGTAGCTGTTGGAAGTTGGATTGCTTTCTGGATTCCTTCTTCTGCTTGCTCACTGTTGATGTATAAAAATGCTACTGATTTTTGTATGTTGATTTTGTATCCTGCAATGTTACTAAATTTTTTTTTATTAGTTCTAAGAGTTTTTGGTGGCACTTTTAGGGTTTTCTATATATAAGATCATGTTGTTTGCAAACAGGGGCAATTTGACTTTGACTTTCTCCTTCCCAACTTGGATGCCCTTCATTTCTTTCTCTGGCTAGGCAATCGTCTTTTTTTTTTTTTTTTTTGAGATGGAGTCTTGCTCTGTTGCTCAGGCTGGAGTGCAGTGGCACAATCTCGGCTCACTGCAACCTCCACCTTCCGGGTTCAAGTGATTCTCCTGCCTCAGCCTCCTGAGTAGCTGGGACTACAGGTGCATGCCACAGGCCTGGCTAATTTTTTGTATTTTTAGCAGAGACAGGGTTTCACCGTGTTAGCCAGGATGGTCTCGAACTCCTGACATCGTGATCTGCCCGCCTCAGCCTCCCAAAGTGCTGGGATTACAGGCGTGAGCCACTGTGCCTGGCTTATCTTTTTAAAATATTGAAATAATGTTAAAAATTTTATTTATTTACCTACATAGTTACCATTTCCAATGCTCTTTATTCCTTTAGGTAGACTTATATTTCCAGCTGTTCTTTCTGCCTAAAAGATTTCCTTTAATATTTTCTGTAATGTGGATATTCAGGTGATAAGTCCTTTCAGCTTTTTAATGTCTAAAAAGGTCTCTATTTTGTCTTCATTTTTAAGATATATTTATTTATTTAGAGATGGGGTCTAAATATGTTGCCCAGGCTGAACTCAAACTCCTGGGCTCAAGTGATCCTCCTACCTCAGCCTCCTGAATAGCTGGGACTACAGGCAGGCACCACCATCCCTGGCTTAAAAGACATCTTAATATACAATTTTAGGTTGACAGCTTTTTCTTTTTAAGTACTTTAAAGATGTTGTTCCACTATTTTCTTTTGTTTACCTTGTCTCTAACAAGAAATGTTCTGTCATCATTATCTCTGTGCTTCTGTACATATCATATCTTCTTTCTCCTCTGGCTGCTTTTTTTTTTTTTTTTTTTTTTTTTTTTTTGAGATGGAGTCTCGCTCTGTCACCCAGGCTGGAGTGCAGTGGCGCGATCTCGGCTCACTGCAACCTCCACCTCCCGGGTTCAAGCAATTCTCCTGCCTCAGCTTCCCGAGGAGCTGGGATTACAGGCACCCACCATCATACCTGGCTAATTTTTGTATTTTTAGTAGAGACAAGGTTTCACCCAGTTGGTCAGGTTGGTCTTGAACTCCTTACCTCAGGTCATCTGCCCACCTCAGCCTCCCAAAGTGCTGGGATTACAGGTGTGAGCCACCGCACCCGGCCCTCTGGCTGCTTTTAATATTTTTTATTTATAATTTATTTTAAGCGACTTGATTATGATTTTGCTTTAGTGTAGTTTTCTTCACATTTCTTGTGCTTTGGTTTGTTGAGCTTCTTGGATCTGTTGGTTTATAGCTTTTATCAAATTTGGAAATGTCATGGCTTTTATTTCTTTTGAGATATTTTTTCTGTCACCCCTTTTCCTCAGGACTCCAACAACATATATGTTAGGCCACTTGATGTTGTCCCACAGCTTACTGATGATCTGTTTCTTTTTTCTTATGCCCCAGACTTATATTTTGAGTTTTATTTTGCATAGCTTATATTGACATGTTTTAAAGTTCACTCATGTTTTTCTGCAATGTCTAACCTGTCATTGATTCTATCCAGTGTATTTTTAATCTCAGTCATTGTCATTTTTATATACAAAAGTTCAATTTGTATCTTTTTCATATTTCCTATGTCTTTACTTAACATATTCAATCATTCCTCTAGATCTGAGTTTCTCAACCTCAGCACTTCTGACAATTTGGGCTAGATAATTTTTTGTCGTGGGGGGCTGTTCTGTGCATGAAGAATGTTTAGCAACATCTCTGGATTCTACCTACATCATGCCAGTGTCGCCACTACCCCCAAATTGTGGCAACCAAACTGTCTCCAGACATTGCCAAATGTCACCAGGGATGGGGAATCATGCCTCTACTGAAAACTATTACTCTAGATTTTGAGATATAAGGAATACATTTATAATTGCTGTTTTAATCCCCTTGCCTACTTTTTTTTTTTTAGACAGGGTCTTACCCATGATAGAGTGTAGTGGTGCGATCTTGGCTCACTGCAGCCTCAACCTCCCCCGGCTCAGGTGATTCTCTCACCTCAGGGACTACAGGCATGTGCCATAACACTTGGCTAATTTTTGCATTTTTTGTAGAGATGGGGTTTCGCCATGTTGCCCAGGCTGGTCTCAAACTCCTGGGCTCAAAGGATCTGCCCACCTTACCCTCCCAAAGTACTAGCATTATAGGCGTGAGCCACCGCGTCCGGCCCTTGTCTACTGTTATCATCTATGTCCATTTTAAGCAGTTTTGATTAATTGATTTTTTCTCATTATAATTTTTCTGCTTCTTTGCATGCCTTACAGTTGTCTTTTTTTAATTAAATGTCAGACATTGTAAATTTTACTTTGTTGGGTGCTGGATATTTTTATATACCTGTAAACATCCTTGAGCTTTTGAGACGCAACTAAGTTAACCTGGAAAAAGTTTGATCCTTTTGGTTCTTGCTTTTAAGCCTCATTAGGTGAGATCAGAATAGCATTTAATCTAGGGCTAACTTTCCTCCACTATGGAGGCAAGACCCTTCTGAGTACTCTCCCCTAATACTCCATGAATTACGAGATTTTCAAGTCTGGATGGGGGAAATGGCACCATTCCTGGTCCCACACGAGCTTCTTATGAGTAGTTCTTTTCATGTGTCGTTTTCTCCCGTACATGTGCTGATAAGCAGTCAGCTGAGTACGTGAGGGAGAACCTCTCGACGTTTTGGTGATTCTCTCTTTCTCTGAGACCCTTTCTTCTCTCTGGTATTTTATTCTGCAAACTCCAATAGCTTTGGTTTTTTGATCTTCCCCAGCATCAGCTCTTCAACTCTCAGCTCTTCAACTCTCAGCTCTTCTCCTTAAGTCCGGGAGGTCACTGCATCTTGCCTGGCTTCGCCTTAACTCCCCGTGCACTGCAGCCTGGAAACTCTCCTCAGGCACTAAGCCTGGACAATCACTGGGCTCACTTGACTAGCTTCCCATCTCTCAGGGATCACTCTTCTTCATTGTCTCGTGTCCAGTGCCTTAAAAACCATTGTTTCATAGATTTTGTCTGATTTTTTCAGTGATTTCAGGCAGAAAGGTAAATCTGGTCTCTGTGACTCCATCTAGGCTGGAAACAAATCTGTATCACACTTGTTTTTAATTTACCTGGAATTTATATGGCTGTTAAATCTTCTTGAGTTATTACATTTCTGAGAATAACTGTGCTTTACTCTCACTCTTGATTGAAAAGTTTGAATGGAAATAAAATTCTACACTTAAAATAACTTTCACTCTAAACTTTGAATGTATATTTTCTGTTTTTGAGCATCCAGTGTTGATAGGAAATCTGATGTTTGTTTGATTCTTGCTCCTTTTTTTCCAAGAGAATTAAATTGTTTATTGATTACACATGATAATGGATGATACACAAGCTTCATTCCCATCTATAATTTTATCTGGTACCATTAATCAATTTAGATATATTGCATAGGATGTGCCAACAATTATTTTTATAACCAATAATTCCATGATTTTGCTTGGGTAATCCCTTTTAATGGTGAACTTCAGGTCGCAACAGTAACTATCAGTTCAACTACACCAAGGTTTCTCAAGACAGTGGCTTCTCTACCCAAGCAGGTTGTATATAAATTCCAAATATAACCTGGCATCACCCTGAAGGAATTCTAACTTCACACTGTTGGGGGAAATTTACCAAGATGGCTTCAGAGTAGACTAACTTTAAACAGCATATTAAAGAAAAAAAGGTTGTTTATTCAGCATCATGATCAGACTATTACATTTAGCAATCAACAGCATGGGTGCAAAAATAAATCTATATTAAAGCCCTTTGTTGAAATGCTTTACACTTTCCACAGAACAGAAACTAAAATAACCTGTTATACCATTAGTCACAAATACAGTCCTCGAGTTTTTTGCCCATACACAAGAGTATTTGTCTAAAACATGTATTCTTTGTAGCAGCTAGCCCCTGCCACCACCGTGCTTGGCTGAGTTCACAAATCTGTTGTAACCTGTGGCTTCCCTGTCACTTCTCTGGCTCTCCTCTCCTGCTAAGCTTTGTGTCCTAATTAAAATATTCTTCCACTGCCATAGTTACTGCTGCTACTGGAACCGCCATAGCCACCTTGGTTTCGTGGTTTGGCAGAGTATTGGCCTCTACCACCATAGGGGCCAGAGCTTCTGTCTTCAAAGTTTCCTCCCTTCATGGGTCCAAAATTTGAAGACTGATTGTTGTAATTGCCAAAATCGTTGTAGCTTCCACCACCTCCAAAATTGCTTCCATCATTATCAAATCCATTATAGCCATCCCCACTGCCACCATATCCACCACCACCACGGCTGCCACCAAAGCCACCACGACGACTAAAGTTTCCTCCAAGACCAAAGTTGTCATTCCCACCGAAACCACCTCCGCGACCGCCACCAAAGTTTCCAGAACCACTTCAACCTCTGTGGCTGGATGAAGCACTTACCATCTCTTGCTTTGACAGGGCTTTCCTAGCTTCTCAGTTGTGGCCATTCACAGGATGGTATTTCTGAATGACAGTCTTATCCACGGAGTCATGGTTGTCAAAGGTTACAAAGGCAAAGCCCCTTTTCTTGTCACTGCCTCGGTCAGTCATGATTTCAATCACTTCATTTTTTCCACACTGTTCAGGATAATCTCTTGGGTGATGTTCTTCAGTGTCTTCTGTAAAGCCCCCAACAAATATCTTCTTCATAGTTAAGTGGGCACCTGGTCTTTGAGAGTCTCCTCTTGAGACAGCTCTCTTTGTCTCCACAACTCTTCCATCCACCTTGTGTGGCCTTGCATTCATGGCTGCATCCACCTCTTCCACAGTGGCACATGTGACAAATCCACAGCCCCTGGAGCGCTTGGTGTTTGGATCTCTCATTACCACACAGCCCGTGAGCATTCCGTGTTGCTCAAAATGGCCCCTCAGGCTCTCATTGGTTGTTTCAAAGCTCAAGCCTTCAATGAAGAGCTTCCTCAGCTGTTCGGGCTCTTTAGGAGACTCTGACTTAGACATGACGCCAGGGAGAAGAGAAACTTTAACGATTCTTCGGCGGCGTCCGTGATTCTTTCTCCTTTGTAAGTAACTTTTTTTCTTTCTACAGGATTTTAGAAACATCTCTTATTTATAATGTTCTGAAATTTCAGTGATCTATCTAGGTAGAGGTTTTTAAAAAATAGTATCTGTGATATTATGAGTTTGACAGTCTAATTTTGATTTTATAACCTATTATAAAATAAATATATGTTTATTAAGATAAAAAATATTTGTCCATGCCACCTAAAATCCAGTATCACCAGTGTTATGTCTATCACTTTTGGAAAACTTTGGATTAAAGAATAGCATTAAGAAAAATTACATGGCGGGTGCCTGTAATCCCAGCTACTCATGAGGCTGAGGCAGGAGAATGGCTTGATCCCAGGAGGCGGAGGTTACGGCGAGCCGAGATAGTGCCACTGTACTCCAGCCTGGGTGACAGAGCGAGACTCTGTCTCAAAAAGAAAAGAAAAGAAAAGAAAAATTATAATAAATTATCAGGGAAAATTCTGAATGGGTGATGACTGGGTATCTTTTCAGTGGGAGTTGTCTAAGAGATCCTTTGGAATTATCTGACTATATGGAGAGTTGTGGTTTTCATCACAGACTGATGGTTATATGCAACTGTGTAAGTTGTTGAAAACTTATAGTAATGCAAGACCAGGGGCGGTGGCTCACATCTGTAATCCCAGCCATTTGGGAGGTCAAGGCAGGCGGATCACTTGAGGCCAGGAGATCAAGATCAGCCTGGCTAACATGGTAAAACCCTGTCTCTACTAAAAATACAAAAATTAGTCAGGCATAGTGGTACATGCTTGTAACCCCAGCTACTCAAGAGGCTGAGGCATGAGAATCACTTGAACCCAGGAGGTGGAGATTGCAGTGAGCCGATATGGCACCACTGCATTCCAGCCTGGACGACAGAGCAAGACCCTGTCTTTAAAAAAAAAAACTTATAGTAATGCAAATGAGTCTTGTCCATAGACATGGCAATAAATTGTGTCCGGTGAAGATGAAATTGATGACCACTCTGTGGAAAAGATGATTCCAAGCATTATTCTATTTCTTGTAAATATTGCTCAGTTTTTCGTCTATTGACAAATTCATTTCGGCATTCCTGATTGCCTCTATGTGTGTTTGTTCTTTTAATCCCCTTTGAACTGGTTTTAATGTATTGGTGTTTTCCTTACTAATTAGTGTGTTAAATAAAATCTTTGACTTGTTATTTTTATTTATTTTATTTTTGAGATGAAGTCTCACTCTGTCATCCAGGCTGGAGTGCAGTGGTGGGATCTCAGCTCACTGCAACCTCCGCCTCCCAGGTTCAAGTGATTCTCCTGCCTCAGCCTCCCAAGTAGCTGGGACTACAGTTGCACCACCACACCCGGCTAATTTTTGTATTTTTAGTAGAGACGAGGTTTTACCAGGTTGGCCAGGCTGGTCTCGAACTCCTGACCTCAAGTGATCCACCCCTCTCAGCCTCCCAAAGTGTTGGGATTATAGGCATGAGCCACCATGCCTGGCCAAATTTTTAACTTTTTAAAATATTTGTATGACAGTCACACTTTTGCCTTATTTTAAAAATAACATTTTATTAGTAGCATATATGAATTATAATGTATATCATTATTATAATGTTTGAGAGGAGTTGGAGAACAGACTGGCCTTTGGAACGGAGTACATTTTAGGTAAGTCCTGGCTTCTTATCAAATCCTCTACAACAAATCTGGCTGGTCACCTATTTCTATAAATAAAGTTTTGTTGGCACACAGCCAAACTCATTCATTTACATATTTTCTCTGGCTGCTTTTGTTCTGCAAAAACAAAGCTGAGAGTTGCAACAAAGACCATATGACCCACAGGCCAGGGAGCAGAAGCTCCCTCTACCCCTGTAGAACATTGGAACCAAAAGGTGACAAAAGGATTTTTGAGTTCCTACTGCCTCCTGTTTGGTAACAGTTGTTAATGGAATGAAGTCTGAGTGCTGCTAGAGAATGCACTGTTCCTTGGGACTGCAACAAGAAGTGATGTCATGATATTATGGCATGATTTTCCTGAAGTAGCTAAAAAGGGAGCAACATTCTCCTGGAGTCTCTGGTGTTTCCCTTGTGATTTTGAGGATGACTGTGCCTTTATCTCCTATCTGCCACCTGTGTCGTGTTAGGTGAGTCCTTTAATTGCTCTGGGCTCAGTTTCCTCATACATAACTTGAGGTTATTGGATGACTTCCCGGGTCTCCTCTATCTTTACAAGTTCATGTCAATTTCATATGCGGATTGTTTCTTAATTTTGTTCTCACTTATCAAACATTTATTTTATATCTATTATGTGTCAGGCATTTTACCAGTCACTAGAGATATAGCAGTGAATAATGGGACATGGACTCTGGCCTCACATTAATAAAAATGACAGCAAGCACATTATCAATAATATCTGATATCACACTATACTATAGGTTCTGAAACACTTTTACAGGCATTTTTATATTTGGCCTTCAGTACAGCACTGTTAACTGGATAGGCCAGGTATTATTATTTGTATTTTACATATGAAGAAACTCAAACACAGAAACATTAAATTGGCCAAGGTTACATGGTACTGATATCACCAACTAAGATGTAGACATTTTGATCCTGATTATTTTCAAAAAAGTTTGTTCAATGAAACATTTCAGGCTGGGAGCAGTGGCTCACGCCTGTACTCCCAACACTTTGGGAGGCTGAGGCGGGCAGAGCATGAAGTCAGGAGATCGAGACCATCCTGGCTAACACGGTGAAACCCCATCTCTACTAAAACTATAAAAAAATTACCCGGGCGTGGTGGCAGGCGCCTGTAGTCCCAGCTACTTGGGAGGCTGAGGCAGGAGAATGGTGTGAACCCGGGAAGCGAAGCTTGCATTGAGCCGAGATCGTACCACTGCACTCCAGCCTGGGCAACAGAGCGAGACTCCGTCTCAAAAAGAAAAAAAAGAAAAAGAAACATTTCAAACATATAAAAAATAATAGTACAGTAAATCCCATGTACTCATACCCCCAATTAAAAAAAATTTTTTTTTTTGAGACCAGATCTCATTCTGTCACCCAGGATGGGGTGCAGTGGCATGATCCCACAGCTCACTGCAGCCTCGACCTCCCGGGCTTAGCTGATCCTCCCACCCCAGCCTCCCAAGCAGCCGGGAACACAGGCATGCACCACCATGCCCAGCTAATTTTTGTATTTTTTGTAGAGATGAGATTTTTGCCATGTTGCCCAGGTTGGTCTCGAACTCTTGGACTCGAGGGATCTGCCCATCTCAACCTCTGAAAGTGCTGGGATTACAGGTGTGAGCCACTGCCCCCAACCCCAAATTAGCAATTATCAAGATTTTGACTATATTTTTTTCATCTTCCCCCTTTTTTCTTTGTAGAAGTTTTTTGTTTTTGTTTTGTTTGGGGTTGTTTGTTTGTTTGTTTGTTTGAGAGAAGGTCTTGCTCTTTCACTCAGGCTGGAATATAGTGGCTTGAACACAGCTCACTGCAGTCTCAACCTCCAGGGCTCAAGCAATCCTTCCACCTCAGCCTCCCCAGTAGCTTGGACTGACTACAGGTGTGCCACCACGCCTGGTTAATTTTTAAATTTTTTGTGGAGACAGTGTCCCACTATGTTGCTCAGGCTGGTCTCGAACTCCAGGGCTCAAGAGAATCTCCTGCCTCAGCCTTCCAAAGTGCTGGGATTACAGGCATGGGCCATTGCACTTGGCCTGTAGATGTATTTTAAGAAAATGCCAAAGATCATGTCATTTCACCCCTTTATCCTCAATATAAATCTTTTAAAAGTAAGGGCATTTTCCTAACACCACCACAATGCCACTTTCACCCTTAATAACATCAAAAATAATGTTTTGTCTCATTTAAATCTAATTCTTGAATTCTTGATGTTCATTTGGGTAGAATAAAGTTTAAAATCATTTTGCTATTTGGTCACACACTGACTAACCAAGGATCATATAAATTTGTTTCACAACAGTTTATTGGTTCCTAGATCATCCCTCCTTTCCTAAAAGACTTATTTTGTGTCAGGGAATATTATATGTTAGCTCCCGTTTTTCCTTAGTGCCTTAGTCCATTTGTGCTGCTATAACAGAATACCTGAGACTGGGGAACTTATAACAAACAGATATTTATTGTTCACAGTTCTGGAGGCTGAGAAGTCTGAGATCAAGGTGCCAGCAGTTTTGGCATCTGGTGAGGGTCCGGTCTCTGCCTCCAAGATGGTGCCTTGAACTCTGCATCCTCCAGAGGAGGGGGAACACTGTTCCTCACGTAGCAGAAGAGCAGAAGAGAGACAGCCCACTCCTGCAAGCTCTTTTTTTAAAGCAGCATTAATCCACACACAAGGGTAGAGCCCTCATGACTGAAATGCCTCCCATTCAGCCCCACCTCTCAACACTGTCGCAATGAGGATTAAGCTTCCAGCACATAAATCTGAGGGGAACAAAAACATTCAAACCATAGTATTTGGTTATAGAATTTTTAGCTAGAAACACAGCCACAGGAAATAAAAACTGTATTTCCCAACCTTCCTCGCTGCTGGATATGGCTTCTGAGTAAATTCTAGTCCATGAGATGTTAACTGAATTGTTGAGTTGAGTTTCTGGGAAGTGTTTGTAAGGGTAGACGGCATGTTTTCTTTGACCTTTCTCCTTCCTGCTCACTAGAATAGAGAAACAGTAGCTGGACCTGAAGCATCTTGACCTTTGAGGCTGTGTACTAAGAAGAATAGGTAAGACATTAAGAGAGAAGCACTCAGTGAGGATGCTAAGGCATAAAAATAATACAATGCACTTTGGAGACTCAGGGGAAAGAGTGGAAGGGGGGTGAGAAATAAAAGACTACACGTTGGGTACAGTGTACACCGCTTGGGTGATGGGTGCACCAAAATCTCGGAAATCACCACCAAAGAACTTATCTATGTAACCAAACACCACCTGTTCCCCCAAAACCTATTGAAATAAAAAATGATTTTTAAAAATCATAGATGACACAAGAAATGGGAAAAAAGAGGGAGAGAAAAACACTCAGATCCCTGATGATCCACGGAGTCACCATATCAGTTTGGAAGTAAACTTTTTTCTGCACTTCAAGCCAATGTTCTGTATTTTGGTTTCTGATTGCTTTCAAACCTGTAGCCAAACAAACCCTAACTTCTACACATTGCTCTATACTTCTTTCCCCATTGCTCAATTATGGTAGAACTAGACACAGAGAAAACTGGATTTGCTCTGAGCTAAGGCCTCCTCATCTAACATAACTGTTAACTGAGATGTATTCCATTAAACTTAATGTTTTTTTGTTTCTGGGTTTTGTTTTAGAGACAAGGTCTTGCTCTATCACTCAGGCTGGAGTGCAGTGGGGCTATCATAGCTCACTGTACTCTGAAATTCCCGGGCTCAAGTGATCCTCCCACCTCAGCCTCCTGAGTAGCTGGGACTATAGGCGCACACCACCATGTCACCCTAATTTTAAAAAAACTCTTTTTTTTGGTAGAGATGGGATCTCACTACATAGCCCAAGCTGGTCGCGAACTCCTGGCCTCAAATCATTCTCTTGTGATTTGCTGGGATTACAGACATAAGCCATAGCACCCAGCCAAACTTAATGTTTTAAAATGAAAAATGTTCAACTTTCAAAACTCCTTTCCCTTAGGTCTGTCCTTGCTATATAATCAACATCTCCTCTGCCTTCTTAATTGATTGGCTACTCAAATATAGCAGTTTCTTGGTTTTTAAAAGTAGTGTTCTGGCCAGGTGCTGTAGCTCACGCCTGTAATCCTAGCACTTTAGAAGGTCGAGGCTGATCACTTGAGCCCAGGAGTTCGAGCTCAGCCTGGGCAACATGGCAAAACCCCAACTCTAAAAAAAATTACAAAAATTAGCCGGGCATGGTGGTATGTGCCTGTAGTCCCAGCTACTTGGGAGGCTAAGGTGGGAGGGTCACTTGAGCCTGGGGAGGTTGAGGCTACAGTGGGCTGTGATCGCGCCACTGCACTCCAGTCTGAGTGACAGGATGAGACCTTGTCTCAAAAAAAAAAAAAGAGTAATGTTTTGTTCATATGGTTCGCAAAAAAGGATTTGGAGAAGACTAGAAAAGATCTGAAATATTGAATGAGTAACAATCACTGAATGCTGGAAAAAGCCCAGCCTTGTTACCTTCTCTGATCTCTGAAAATACATCAGCAATTACAGAGCTGTTGCTGGTGAGCTACAGTGAGCTGTCACCATTGATGTAGTCATTATTAGAAGATCACAGTATACGCACACAAGTTCAAATATTGTTAACAGGTCTACATTTAAAAGGCTTCTTATGTAATTTTACAGCTGATAAAGCAACCCCTGATGACACAGTGAAATAGGACCAGGATATTAAAGCATTTAAACATAGGTTTTTAATTTATTAACCAAACATTAGCACATTTCCTCAGTCTCTTTTCATATTTAAAAAAGGAAAAGAGAAAAATACTTGCGGTAATAAAGAAAAGTCTTAAGGTTTCTTTCAAAGATGCAGGCTGATTTCCAATATTCCAAACCTTTGAATTATGTAATGAAATGGGAGCTAATAAAAAAGAATGCACACCTGACAGATTGAATATTTTTTCTATGATTAATAATTCTCTATT
Source organism: Gorilla gorilla gorilla (assembly GCF_029281585.2). Classification (NCBI taxonomy): domain Eukaryota; kingdom Metazoa; phylum Chordata; class Mammalia; order Primates; family Hominidae; genus Gorilla; species Gorilla gorilla. Next base: position 76,789,902 of record NC_073235.2, read on the forward strand.
AAAGCAATCTATTAACTTTTATTTTAAAGAGATGTGAGTGATCGAGTTATTAGATCAGCACCCTCAATTTTGGGCCAAATGAGAAACTCCTATAGATTTTGTAATTCTGGACACCTTGTGAGCTGCTGTTCATTTGCTGATGAGATGTTTAAAGAATTGCAATGCACTAAGTTGTACATGTAAGACCAAAATGTTAATCAAAACACTGCGGCCAGATATGGTGGCTTACACCTGTAATCCCAGCACTTTGGGAGGCCGAGGCAGGTGGATCACTTGAGGTCAGGAGTTCGAGACAAGCCTGGCCAACATGATGAAACCCTGCCTCTACTAAAAGTAGAAAAATTAGCCTGGTGTGGTGGTGTGCACCTGTAATCCCAGCTACTCGGGAGGCTAAGGCATGAGAATCGCTTGAACGTGGGAGGTGGAGGTTGCAGTGAGCCAAAATCAAGCCAGTGCACTCCAATCTGGGTGATGGAGTGAGACTCTGTCTCAAAAATAATAATAATAATAAAATAAAAATAAAAAACAAAAAACTGCAAATCTTACACTTTCAAGACATTTATGGAAAATAATTCCTAATAAAGAAGGCATAGGGGATATGTAAAATTCTTCTTTATATCTTAGTCTTTGAGGAAATACTTTAAATTTCAACCACCATAGACAGTGAAAAATAACTCTCAGATGCCTATTCTTTGCACTCTGTTAGATGCTCCCTTTATGTGTTCATATATGTTTTATTGCAGACTGTATTTTCCCAAAGTGGCTGAAATAGTATCTGCTATTCCAAGTGCTCTTTTTATAATGTGACCTTAACATTTGTCTTATGGATAAGTGGAGTTTATGTCTTTTCCCCTTAAACTTGGGCAAACACTTGCGACTGTCTCAATAAAAGAGTACTGGAGAGTGATGTTACGTAAATTTTGAGGCTAGATCACAAAAATGCCATGTTTCATCTTGCTGTCTTAGGACAATACAGGAATTCAGCTGTATGCTGTAAGGAAGCCCACACTCACCCATGCAGAGACCACATGATAAGTGTCCTGGTTAAAACCCAGCATGCTGCTGGGTGCAGCAGCTCACGCCTGTAATCCCAGCACTTTGGGAGGCCAAGGCGGGCAGATTACCTGACGGTAGGAGTTTGAGAGCAGCCTGGCTAACATGGTGAAACCTTGTTTCTACTAAAAATACAAAATTAGCGGGCATGATGGTGCAAGCCTGTAACCCCAACTATTCGGGAGGCTGAGGCAGGAGAATCGCTTGAACCTGGGAGGCGGAGGTTGCAGTGAGCCGAGATTGTGCCATTGTACGCCAGCTTGGGCAACAAGAGCGAAATTCCATCTAAAAAAAAAAAAAACCGGCATCATCTGCCAGATAAGTGAGTGAAGTCATATCCAGATGATTCCAGCCCCCAATCGTTGCATTACCCACAGCCTTTGAGTCTTCCTGACTGAGGCTTCAGATATGGTGGAGTGAAGACAATCATCCATACCCACTGTACCCAATCTGAATTCCTGACCCAGAGAATCTGTGAGCATAATAAAATGGTCATTTTATGCCACTAAGTTTTCAGGTAATTTGTTACACAATAATGGTAACTGGGACATATATGTTACCTACAAGCCATATTAATGACAATACTCTCAATTTCTTATAAATTTCCCCTGGATAAAACCATACAATAAGCCTCATGTATTTTCAAAGTAGTCTTCAAATGTGAAAGAAGAATAATAGCAAATGACCCTAAAGGGAACCAAGATATGAAAAAGTTACAATTCATATATTAATAGAATCACATGCCTTTTCATTGGCCAGAATTAAGACCTTTTGCCTTTCAGAATTAGCCTTTTCCTCAAAATCCATGTCCTCAAACAAATTAGTCCCACTTAGTTTTTTCTTCAAATTGTTATCTTTCTAAGTAGTCTCTTTCTTGAGTTCTAGATCCTTGACTCTCAGTCTGCTGAGCTTTTTTTTTTTTTTTTTTTTGGGATGGAGTATTGCTCTGTTGCCCAGGCTGGAGTGCAGTGGCATGATCTTGGCTCACTGAAGCCTCTGCCTCCCAGGTTCAAGAAATTTTCCCACCTCAGCCTCCTGAGGAGCTGGGATTACAGGGGCGCAATCTGGCTAATTTTTGTATTTTTAGTAGAGACAGGGTTTCACCGTGTTGGCCAGACTGGTTTTGAACCCCTGACCTCAGGTGATCCACCTGCCTCGGCCTCCCAAAGTGCTGGGATTACAGGCGTGAGCCACCACACCCGGCCGAGCTTTTCTGCTTAGACATTCCACCATTCTCTCAAACTTAGTTGGTCTCAAACCAAACCCATGTCTTCTTTGAAAATCTGAATCTTCTGAGAGAGTAACAAAGCAAATGATGCAAAATGTTAAAACCTGGCGAATCTCCTAAAAGATAAACAGGAATGTTTCTTTGTAAGATTCTAGCAACTTTTCTGTAAGCTTCTAATTATATTTCAAAATAAAGAGCATGTTAAAACAGAAAAGAAAAGGGATAAGGACTGGAAACAAGAACTGAATTTACTACACAGCTCTCTAATTCTGGTAGTAATGTCTGTTGTCACTGGTGGTTAAATACTTCAGAGTAATCTTTCATTCCAGATTTCCTCAGCTCTTCTAATTAATCAATATTAATTTGTCTTTCTTTTTTGCTATCTGTAGTTAATATTTCTATTTCTCTCTTCCCAAAACCCAGCACCCCTTCTTATGCTAAAAGTGTCAAGATTTTCCTCTGGAGAGCCATTCTTCTCCAGTTTTAGATCTTACATAAGGGTGGGATTCAAGAATGAAAATGTAACCCAGGTATAGCATCTTGCAGATGGTCAACAAAGGAGGAGCAAGTTCCTTTAATAAAGTTTAAGTAGTTAAGAAAAAGTCCTAACAGATCTTGCTGGTTTTGCTCTCTTTTACATTTTGCTTTAAAAAATGTGCTTATTAGGACTTTATATAATATATATATATGTGTATATATATATGTGTGTGTGTGTGTATACACACACACATAAACACAGAGACAGGGAGAGAGAGTTAGTGCGGGGTGAGTTTAGTATAGAAAAATTACATTTTCTGCAAAAAGAGTTGATTCTCTTTCTGTTTTTTTGGTTCTTGCCTTGGTCAAAATATAATTCCTCAAGTCAAAATATTATACTTAGGTAGGTAGGGCAATCTAAAATAAAATCCCAAGGATGAGAACCTTCATTCTTTCAAACTTTGTTGAACTGCTATATTGAAAGAATAACCTCCTGTTTTGGATTTTGGCTTCTTTTGGTCCTCTGCAGAATGACTAAGTAAATGAGCCCCAGGAGGCCCATGAAAGGCAGTGTCTTACTAACAGGGGCAGAACCACCCCATACTTCTTTTGCCATCTATTGACTTACCCACACTATAGCTCCAGGTCTTAAAACCTTCTATTCAAGAGAAAGGATATGGATATTTTTATAAAATCAGTTTGTGTGTGTGTTTTTAAGAAAAGAAACCTAGAGCTATCTGCATTACAAGCATGACTGTGAAGGGGATTTTGTTCAGAGGGAAGTAAATATTTTCGCCAACATTCAGAGTCTAGTTGCTCCCAGAAGTCCTAATGTATACCTTTTTTTCCTTGCTGAGTCTTACCTACTTCACCTCCTTAAAATGCCAACCCATGAGCTGGGTGCATTGGCTCATGCCTGTAATCCCCGCACTTTGGGAGACCAAGGCAGGCAGATCACAAGGTCAGGAGCTCGAGACCAGCCTGACCAACATGGTGAAACCCCGTCTCTACTAAAAATACAGAAATTAGCTGGGCGTGGTGGCACGTGCCTGTAATCCCAGCTACTCAGGAGGCTGAGGCAGGAGAATCGCTTGAACCCGGGAGGCAGAGGTTGCAATGAGCCAAGATTGCACCATTGTACTCCAGTGCTCCAGCCTGGGCAACAGAGAAAGACTTTGTCTCAAAAAAAAAAAAAAAAAAAAAAAAGACAACCCATGGTTTATCAAATCTACAAAACTCAATGCAATGTGCATCACCCCCTTTCTTCTTCCTTTTTCTCATTAACTAGCATCATTGCCTTCTTTGGCAACTGCACAGTTACTAGGTATTGCCAGAAAGATTCTATAATAGACTATTGGCTCTTCTGCTCACTTTTTCCTCCTGCTAAGTTTTTTGTTTTTTGTTTTTTTTTTGAGATGGAGTCTCAGTCCGTTGCCCAGGCTGGAGTGCAGTGGCATGATCTCGGCTCACTGCAGCTTCTGTCTGCCAGGTTCAAGCAATTCGCCCACCTCAGCCTCCCGAGTAGCTGGAATTACAGGCGTGCGCCACCACACCTGGCTAATTTCTGTATTTTTAGTAGAGATGAGGTTTCACCACGTTGGCCAGGTTGGTCTCGAACTCCTGACCTCAGGTGATCCGCCAGCCTTGGCCTCCCAAAGTGCTCGGATTACAGGTGTGAGCCACGCACCCGGCCTTTTGCTAAGTTTTTAGGGACTGTTCTAATACCCTTTAACCATCCCTCCTCTTTTTTTCTTTTTTCCCCTTTTTAAAATAAATGAAGCCTTTGGATTTGTTTTAGTTTTTCTTCTCACCTACAAGCTCCACTGGCAGGTTGAGGCCCTTGTATGATATCCAGTGATAGACGTTGAATCCATCCTTACTGGTATTTGCTCCTTGGAGGTGAAAAAAATAAATGTTTTATAAAGGTCAAATTGGCCTTATCAAACAAAACATCTGCTAGATCAGTGAATGACTGGTGACAGCAGGAGACAGCAGTGCTGGCCTCTCCAATAGAAGTCACTGCAGTTAATGGAAGCTATTATGGGAAAATTCTGGCAAGAAGTTTTCTTTTTTTTTTTTTCTCCTTCAGACAGCTAAAATTTTTTTAAAGAAAAAATGTATTCAGTTGCTAGGGTAACTGTGGTTTCAAAACTACCATAACAAAAGCCAGATATCACATATCAAACTACCAAATTATTAATTTGACTGGTATTTTAAAATAATTGCTTGAAAGAGATGTTTTCTCCTTATCTTAGCTATACAGAAAAGAGGGAAAGGGAGATCAGGAAGAAAAGAAGAAAAAGGGAGAAAAAAACTGATAGATTTGTTAAGAAATGTTTTTGCCTTGCTAAATATTTGTTGGAAGTAAAAATTCTTTTACGTTATGGATATATTTGCATGCAGGATTTATTTAGTCAGATTCAAAACATAAGGAGGATACTGGGTTATTCTGTTTTCAATTTCTCTTCCCGCATTTCAAGCCTTGCCTGGGTTTTAAGTGAACAGTTTTCCATGGGTATTTGGTAAAGGAACTGGTTACTTAGGGGAGTCATGCATGTTCTGAAATCTTTTATGAGTGATTGTGTTTTTTCTGTGCCTTGCTTTTCATCACTTGATTTAAAGAGAATATAATAAAGCCATTAAGTGCTTGGATTCTGGAATCAGTCATATCTTGGACTAAATTCCTTTTCTATCCCTTACTAAATTCCTTTAACCTCTCTGAGTTTCTTTATTTATAGAAAGAATAAGTCCAGGCAAAGTGGCTTACTCCTGTAATCTCAACAGTTTGGGATGCCGAGGCGGGTGGATCACTTGAGCCCAGGAGTTTGAGACCAGCCTGAGCAACATGGCGAAACCCTGTCTCTACTAAAAGTAAACAAATAAATAAATTGCTGGGCATGGTGGCATGTTCCTGTAGTACCAGCCACCTGGAAGGCTGAGATAGGAGGATCCATTGAGCCCGGAAGGTCAGGGTGCAGTGAGCCATGGCTGCACCACTGTTCTCCAGCCTGGGTGACAGAGTGAGACCTTGTCTCTAAATTAATTAATTAATTAATTAATTAAAACTTTAAATATAAAAGAATATCAGCTGAGGGCTGTGCTGTGCATCTGTAGTCCCAGCTACTGGAGAGGCTGAGGTAGGAGGATCCCTTGGGACCAGGAGTTTGAGCCTATAGTGCGTTATGATCCCACCTGTGAATAGCAACTGGAGTCTGGCCTGGAAAACGTAGTGGGACCCTGTCTGTTAAAAAAACACGGTGGGGGGTTGGGGGGAGGGGGATATCAGAAGAAATGACTGACTGACTTCAACAAATAAATTGCAAGGAAAGGAAAAGAGAGAGAGGAACCTATAGATTAAAAGACACTTGGGAGGTATATTAACTAAATGCAATGTGTGCATGTTTAGACCTGATTTGAAAAAAAAAACTAAAAAAATCATTTTTGACACAACTGGGGAGGCTTGAACATTGATTAGATATCTAATAATATTAAGGAATCATTTTAAATGTGTTTAGATATAATTATAGAGTAACATGGTATTGGAGGATTTTTGGTGTTATTTTTTGACATTTTGATACATACCGTAATATTTACAAATAAAGTAATATAATATCTGAGATTTGCCTCAAAATAAGGAAGAGGGAAATGGATGGGATAGAGATGAAACAAGTTTGGCCATGAGCTGACAACTGTTGATACTGGGTGATGGAGATAGAGGGGTTCATTAAAATATTCTGTCTATTTCTAAATAAATACTTGATTTTTTTTTTCAATTTTCAGACAGGATCTTGCTCTGTCTCCCAGTCTGGAGTGCAGCGGTGCAATCAAGGCTCACTGCAGCTTCGACCTCCCAGGCTCAATCTATTCTCCCATGTCAGCCTCCCCAGTAGCTGGGACCATAGGCACACACAACCATGCTCAGCTAATTTTTGTATTTTTTTATAGAGACAGGGTTTTACCATGTTGCCTAGGCTGGTCTCAAACTCCTGGGCTCAAGGGATCTGCCCTGCCTTGGCTTCCCAAAGTGCTGAGATTATAAGCTTGAGCCACTGTGCCCAGCAGATATTTTCTACAATAAAAGTTTTTAAAAAGATATCAGTAAGACTCACCTGGTAAGATTATTGTGTGGATTAAATGAGATGCTGTGTGTAAAGCACTTGGCAGAATGCCTGGTATATAATAACTGCTTAATAAATATTAGCTATTACTTTTAGAGACAAGGCCTCCTCTTCCCCTCCTGGAAAACTATGAAGGCCAGACCATGAAATGTGTGGCTGACTGGAGCAGCTAACCTTACTCCTTCCAAATCAGGCAGCTGCAGGCTGTCATTGCATTCATCCTCATCCAACCTTGCTTCTGTACTAGGCCCTGTGCTTCCCACACACACACTAAAATTCTGTTTTATAGCGGCTGTTGGCTTTGCCTTTAGTTTCACAGTAAGTTTTAGCTGGGAATGCTATTTCAGTGGAAAATGGAAGGCAAGAACTTTTTTAGCTCAACTATTAATAAGTATGGAGCACATTGTTAGGAATTTTCCTATATAGTTTTATTTAACCTTCATAACAATCCTTCAAAGTCGAAATTATTAGCTTCGTTTTAGAGAGAAGGAAACACAAGTTTCAAGACCCGCCCAAGGTCACAGGGCCTTAAGTGGTGGGCCTTAAGTGGTGGGCCTTAATTCACACCCACCTCCTGAGACCTCCAAAGGGCTTGTGCTTACCCAGGAGCCATAGTTATCAGCTCTCTTGCCTTTCTTTTCCTTATCCTAGCTTAAAAACAACTGCCATCCAGAAAAGGTTAAGTTGACATTCCTAATCAAAAGAGTCTGGACCAGACGCGGTGACTCACGCCTGTAATCCCAGCGCTTTGGGAGGCCGAGGTGGGTGGATCACGAGGTCAGGAGTTCGAGACCAGCCTGACCAAGATGGTGAAACCCGGTCTTTACTAAAAATACAAAAAATTAGCCGGGCGTGGTGCCGGGCGCCTGTAATCCCAGCTTCTCGGGAGGCTGAGGCAGGAGAATCGCTTGAACCCGGGAGGCGGAGGTCGCAGTCAGCCGAGATCACGCCACTGCACTCCAGCCTGGGCGACGGGGTGAGACTCTTCTCAAAAAAAAAAAAAAAAAAAGAGTCTGACGCCGTATTTATCTGTCTTGTAGAGGCAGAGGCAGCACTGGTTTGCAGCCCAGCGGTAAGAGGTCTGCCCAACTGATGAGGAGAGGTACAGACTTGGGAGTAGCTTGGGCCGGGCAGAGGGGAGGCTCTGAATGTAGTAATAGAGAGAAAAAGGTTTTCAGGATTGCACCGATATTTGTGTGTTATTTCCCTCTTGTTCCAAATGCTGTTCAACTTAAGGGAAGAAGAAAGCAGGGAGGGATACCTTATACGAAAACTGTTCCATTCCGAAAATTAAAAACAGCCAGCTGCCATCAAATACCAAGGGCACTTATATTCAAACTTCAGCTGTAATTTAGTTGGGAGGTTGCAATGGCACCCTAAACTGTCAAATGATTTGACCTTAGAATCCTGCTTACATAAAGTCGGACAATTCCATGCAAGGGGGGTATCTGGTTACAACTGAAGTTATTGGTTGTTTACGTCCGACTTGTCCGGGAATGGAGCAGAGAAAGAGGAACCAGAAGAAAGAGAAACTCGCGACAACAGAGTTGCCGAAAGAGAAGTGTTGGCGCCTCAAACCTGAGGATCAGCTTCTTGGGCCCCACTCCAGGGTGTCGCGGGGGTCGGGTTCTTTCCGCCGCCCCCCGAAAGATTCTCAGCTAACCCTTTCCCCGCCGAGACCAAGAGGCCCTCACTCTGACACCACTCCGGGAGCCAAGCTACTGTAAAAAGCTGATACCACCCCTCGCCGGCGCGAACCGCCCATCTCCCCAGACCCGCCCACCCCCTGCTGCGAATCCCTGACGTTCTAGCCCGGCGAAGGTCCTCTTAAATTAGGAAACAATAGCTATTTAAGAAGAAGCGCAAATAACCCGCGCTCTGCGCGCCCAATCGTGGCATTCTTGGGAGTTCCCCGCGGGCAAGGAAGCCTGCTGCTCCCCGCAGCTGCGGAGGAGAGGAGGGAGCCTGCATGCTGGGGCAGGGTGTCGCGAACTTGGGGCAACCCACCTCCAGAGCCCCGCCCCCGCTTTCCCGCCTGCCGGTGACCTGCCGAAAGGAGAACCACCCTCCTTCCTGAGGCAAATTTGGGAGGGGAGAGGTCCAGAAGCTGTAGAGTCGGGGCGCCAAGCGCCAGATTCTGCCGCTCGGAAGTCGGGGGCAGTCCCCAGTCCCGCCTCAGGCCCCCGCGCTCACAGGGCGCTCCGCCGAGGGCGCGGGCCAGGCGCGCGGTGTCGCCTCCACGAAGTCATTTACTTGCCCTGAAGGAGCTGGCCCTCGACCCCTTGGAGGGTGGAGATTCCTCCCATTCCCTCCTCCGCCTCCCCCAGGTCGGCGAAGAGACGTGGAATTGAGCTGGACCGATGATTCCGCGAGCTCTGTAATTATGCACACACTGAAATCTTCACCGTTGACTTAAGTTACTTGGCGCTGCGAGGGCTGGGGCCCTGCATATTGATTAAATGCAGCCTCTATTTACCTAAACAATAAATGTAGAGATTAGCAACGTTCACTTGATCACAATAATGGGATTGACAATTAAGGGGCAATGCATCCCAGATGTAGCGGAACCTATGGGCTGCGTGCAGCGGGCAGAGGGCTTCTCAGAGAGGGGCGCTGGGCAGTTGCGGCGGCGGAGGTAGTGCAGAGCAGGAAGCGGCGCGGAAGCACAGCGGGAGGCGGAGGGGGACGCCCAGCCTCGTCAAGGTCTTCGGCCACCCCGCCCGGGAGGCTCGAAACTGGCTTTGGGGTACCTGAATGCCCCGACTCCCAGGGAGACATCGGGAGCTCGGAGCCACTCTCCCTGTGGCGATGGCACCTGCCTCAAGGCCGTCTCGCTTGCTGATGCCTGGCCGGGAAGGAGGATGGACGCCGCTGGCATGTGCCCTGGTAAGTGTGTCTGTTTGTCATCAGTGTACATTCTGCATGTGGCAGCGGGGCGAGGGGGAGGCGCACGTGTCTAAAGTGCACGGAGCCTTCCTCTACCCCTATGTATATACCCTTCAGTCAATGTTCCAAGAAGCGGGTCAGGGCGGAGAGTATCCATCTGGACTCTGGAAGGGCGTGGGTTTGACATCGGTAGGTGTGACAGGAAAGTCCAGCCTGTCAGTTTTGGGCTCTACAGTGGCCGAAATCAAGAAAGGATGGACGTGTCGGCCCAGGGCTGGCCTGTTTCCGGATATGTCACGGGGGTGCCTCGTTCCTCGAGGGGAGTCTTAGGATGTATCTTTTTTTCTCACCCTCTCACTGAACCGTAGGGTTCTGAGAAGAGGTTCTAGGAAGGAGAGGGCTGAAAGGAACTAAGAAAAGAACCCAGGAGAGTGGAACATGGGGTAATAAAAGACAGATGAGCACAGTTGGGTGTGTGTGTGAAACCGTGATCCACCTGGAAGGGGTTCCAAACCCTGGACTAACATCGCATACTGGCTGCAAAAGACACATGCATGTTGCTTCTCTGCTCTTTCCCTCTTCTGTCTGAGCCCCATTATCAACCTGGAAGGCTTCTCATTCCACATTTAGACACAAACAAAAGGATTTGTCCCAGACACTCAAGAACAAGCCAGGACGAAGCCCTTTCCCGCCAAACCACGAAGGCCGGGAAATAAACAGCGCCTGCCCAGGCTCTGGGCGCGCGAGCCCGGGAGAGGACTTGGGTGGGAAGAGGATCTAGAAGATCGGAAGGAGGGAGAGAGGGAGGGAGAGAGGGAGGGAGTGAGAAGCTTGGAAAGAGAAGAGGGAGGAGGAAGAGGAGGGACCAGCAAGGCAGAGTTGGACCCGGGGTTCTGTTATAACCGCCCTTCCCCGCCCAGGGTCTTTCCGTCCCCTGTCCCCCTCCCCCATTTCAGAGCTGAAGGCCGACTGTGGGAGGAGGAGGTTAAACAAAGGGAATCCTCCTCCTCTGGGACGGGTGAAGTGCGTTTGTCTTCTCCTTGCAGGCTCTGGAAAAACTGGCAGGAATTTCCTTGTCGTGAGAAGATGGACGAGTGTGTCTGCAGCCGAGGAGACAACTACAAACAGACTTTGGGCAGGGAAGGCGGGCGGGCGGGGGTGGGGGTGGGGGGCGGGGGCCTGCTTTGATCGCTCCAGCTCTGTTGTAATTTTGTCTTCGCCAGATAGATTAGCTGGAACCGCCAGCCCTAGCTTGGAGTTCCGTTCCACGGAGTACCCTCCCTCCCCACCCCCCGCGTCATCTCGCGCCTGGAGCCGGGTCGCCGCTCCTTCCGAAGTCTCGCTGGAAACTTCAAGGGCTGATGGTTCTGTGTTCCTGACGTAATTAGGAGGCCACGCAGCTCTCCAACACTCGGTTAAACAAATATGTAAGTCGTCCTCCCCCTCTCTGGGGACAGACTCTAGGGAAGGAGGCAGCTGGGCCCGCTCCGGGTGGTGTCCTTGGCTAGCGGAGTGGCGTCGCTGTGACCTTCCGCCGCCCCTCGGGGCCTTGGTCTTTCTAAGCTCTTTCTTAGGAAGCGGAGAGAGGGGTAGAAAACGTGCACCTCGCCACCCACCGGACAAGCCGAGAGGACCTTGTCTTTGCTCGAAAAGTTTTCTAGATAAATCGCTCGGGTGGTTCTAAGCTATGACGAACTAGAGGCTGGGCCCGGTTCTTCTCCAGAACAGCGTGTGGATGTAAAGGAGATGAAATCGTCCTCCCCCACTGCTTTCTTTTTCTTCCCCGTATAAATCAGTCATATAATTCATTCGCATTGTTTAAGGTACATTGATCAATCTAATGGCTTGTAATAGTCTCCTAATTGCCACTTGCAGACTCCTGCAGGCTCAGATTTGAGGAGGGAAGGTTCCAGCCAAGTCCACCTTAAGCCTGAGTTTGGGCGACTACAGAATCCAGGAAGAAAATCTAGATGGCATGGTCGCTCCGGTCTCAGTTCTACAGGGGAGGGAAGAAAGGGGGTGTTAGTGGGGATATTTGCTGTTCATTTTTCCCGCAATCTCCCTTCCAAATCAGTCACTGATTAATGAGCAAAGCCCATGCCACAAGTTATAGATTACTGTGGACTGAGGATCATTTTGTTAATATCAGGCAAGAAACTTTCCTTACTTGCATCCCTGTGTCTGTATTTACAGTAAAGACTTCCTTAGTCACAAACTGATATGCTTTTAGCCATACCTTTTCTTCTTACTTACTTATTTTTAGCATCATCAGGAGTTGGGATAGTAAATAACATGGGGGAGGGGTGTGTTAAAGGGAAGGAAGGAAAAGCCATCCTTTATCCCAGAGTGTCCTGGAGGTATGCCTACACTCCTGTTTAACATCTTGTGGTTGTAGTGCCTTCTCCAAGCCCTGGATGGAGAAGGAAAGAGTTGGAAGCCTCCTCAAATCTGCCTATGAAAGGGTAAAACTGAGGAAACTGGTACCCTGGCTATGAGAAGCTGAGTAATGATCAGAATCCTCTGGCCTCTGGCTTTTCTTGATATTAGTTCAGGTCTACGTAAAAAAATTGCTTTAGTGTCTCCAAAGGTGGTTCCATTAGAGTTGGCTGAGACAATACATGTGCATCATTTTGGAAGAGATGCTCTTAAAAAGAAGAAAGCCACTACAGAATGCCACATTTGCTGAGGTCTAAGACCCTTCTGTGGTAGTCGGTGAGGGAGGGAGGAAAGTAAAACCCCAAGCTGAATAGGCCCCCTATAGTTTCCGAGTGATGCAGTAAACAAATCTATGATGCTTGTTGAATAATCTTCCAATAATTGCAGTCATTAAAATCATCACACAGTCTACAGTCACCTTCCTTCCTTTGACACACCAGTCTTTCCCTTAATTGTTAATGCATTTTTGGCTCAGATAAACACATAGAGGCAAGCTTAAAATATATGGCCCAGATACATCTAACAGCAGAAAATTAGTTGTGTAACAAACGTTTGGACTGTACTTAATAGACTAGGGGTTTTCAATTTCTTCAGCAGACCCTACAGAGGCAAGAAAGATTTGCATCTTCTACCACTGCTAAATAGCAGTGACGCCTCTGAGATACAAAAAAAAAAAAAAAAAAAAAGATGAAAGTCCCATTGGCCTATTGAATCTTCCTTGCTCTTTCATTTGCAAGGGTTGGGCTGGAATTAGGACATTATAGAACAAATATTAAAGGAAAGCTTAACAGAAACTGTGGGAGAGTTCCTCAATTTTCAATTAATTTTCTCTATCCATTTGATCTCAACAACTGGTGCTTTAAAAAATATAAATATGTGTCAACTATAAAAGATTCCCTGCTAATCAAAGGCTGTATTTCATTTTCACCCACCACTGACAAGACACCAACCGTGGAAAGGATTCACCCGACTCAACAGGCACTATGGACCTTCCTGGGCTTCCTTCTCCCTTGCTCATGGCAGGCAACATTGGTACACAAGGGCAGCTTTTTCTTTTTTTAACTCAAGTTATTAATGTATCTCCGCAACTCCCACACCGTGCTGACCTGATAATCACTGCTCTAGTGAAGATCATGCAAATGAAAAGCATAATTAATTGCACAAATGATTTAAAAAGGAGCGCTGTGGCTTTGCAAATAAATAAAGGCAGTTGGGAGGACAGGTCAGATAAATGCTTTTTATAGGCTGGGCTCCCTTCACCCCCACCCCCGCCTCCTGGTCCCGGTGGTCCAGACTTTGACTGCAGCCAGCCTGGCCAAGGCGAGCACCTTCCGTTCCTCCTCCCCTAACGCCTCCCCTTCAACCTTATTCCGGAGTCCCCCTAACTCCACCTCACCCCACCCCAACCTCACCCCACCCCAGTGGTGTATACCCGCTGCTAGACTCTGTGCTAGGTCAAAGCTCCGGGGAGACTGGGCAGCCACCTAATATTTAACCAGCTGCTACATATCCAGTTATTCAGAAAATAACTGGTCCTCCCAGTCGCCACTACGCTTCCTGGGCATCAGGAAGAAGCATTTTATCTGTGGCTATTGGACCTGTGAAGGAGGTCCAATCCTTCCGATTAGCGCTAATGACCGAATTGTTTCCCTGGCTTTGCCTGCTAAACAGAGCAACTTGAGCAGTTGCTCAGATCAAAGCTCCCGGGAGAGGCAAGATGAGAGAAACAATATTTGTTCAAAGGAAGTGAACTCTTCCCTTTAATTACCCTATTCTTCTTTATTAGGAATCGTATTGAATTTTTTTGCAAAAAAATTATGTTGATTTAACCATAGTGTATTTATGATGTAAATATATTCCAAGATGAAAACGTCACGGATCAATTGTAAAGGACCCGGATACATAATTTTAAAAAATCAGTTTCAGTGTATATGAGGTTCTCACCCCACTTTCGCTGCTCAGTCAGATTTGTTTATGCAGAATCGACATTTAATAGTGCTAATTGCACTCCAGTTAAATTGCCCTGATTGCAGAAAGGGAAGCAATTTTCGTGCTCTCTGTCTGGGTTTGGAAGAAATTGTTTTATATTCACCTCTTTATAAAGAAGTGGAGATAAGGCACCGGGGCCTTTGCACAAATTGCACTTAGGGGCTGACTGGCAGCATTCAGGCGCTATAATAGAGCATTATTTGGCCGTTTTGAATAATGTAAAGCGTTTGCTGAAAGCTATTCTCCTGAAAATTGCTTTAACTTTTAAAAGGGTGATGATTCACTCCAAACCAGGCCTTTGTTACATTGTCATTATTTCCCCAAATGTTTTAACAGTCAGCTCAACACTTTAGCATAACACATTGATCTTTGTTTAAAAACTAGATTTTTTTAGAGGATGAAAAAAATCTGTCAGACGAAAAAAATCTGGACTTCCTCCGAAAGATTTCCTTGGGGCCCCACCTTAGAGTTGAAGTGGCCCGGGTGTTTGCCTGCGTTCGTTTGGAAGATTTCCCTAACTTTTATTGTGATGCAGACGCGTGTATCTAAAGGAATATGCGAGTGCCCACGTCTAGAGTCTGACAGCTGGAACTACGGGGAAAACGGCGGGAGGGGGAGGGGAGGGGATCCGAGGGGAGGAGGAGAAGAGGAAGGCGAGCAGGGCGCCGGAGCCCGAGGTGTCTGCGAGAACTGTTTTAAATGGTTGGCTTGAAAATGTCACTAGTGCTAAGTGGCTTTTCGGATTGTCTTATTTATTACTTTGTCAGGTTTCCTTAAGGAGAGGGTGTGTTGGGGGTGGGGGAGGAGGTGGACGGGGGAAACCTCTGCGTTTCTCCTCCCCGGCTGCACAGGGTGAGTCGGAAACGCCTCGCTGCCACTTAACAATCCCTCTATTAGTAAATCTACGCGGAGACTCTATGGGAAGCCGAGAACCAGTGTCTTCTTCCAGGGCAGAAGTCACCTGTTGGGAACGGCCCCCGGGTCCCCCTGCTGGGCTTTCCGGCTCTTCTAGGCGGCCTGATTTCTCCTCAGCCCTCCACCCAGCGTCCCTCAGGGACTTTTCACACCTCCCCACCCCCATTTCCCCTACAGTCTCCCAGGGCACAGCACTTCATTGACAGCCACACGAGCCTTCTCGTTCTCTTCTCCTCTGTCCCTTCTCTTTCTCTGTCATAATTTCCTTGGTGCTTTCGCCACCTTAAACAAAAAAGAGAAAAAAATAAAATTTAAAAAAAAAACCATTCTGAGCCAAAGTATTTTAAGATGAATCCAAGAAAGCGACCCACATAGCCCTCCCCACCCACGGAGTGCGCCAAGACGCACCCAGGCTCCATCACAGGGCCGAGAGCAGCGCCACTCTGGTCGTACTTTTGGGTCAAGAGATCTTGCAAAAGAGGAGAGAAAACACGGGAGGCACAGTTCCACATCCTTGTCACTTGCACCGGCTCCGCGACAACTCGTCGTTTGCACCCGAGGGTTTGGGGTTGGTAGTTTAATTTTTTTTTTTTTCCTAAGAAGCAGGGTGTGGGTTTGGTGGGGAGTGTGCTATATTAAAACCAGTGCCCAGGTCTGCCCGAGGGCGCTGGTATTTCTGGTTCAAAAACAGCTTCTGGCTACCCTGGAGAAGAAAGAGAAAGCGGGGCTCAGAAAGAGAAAAACAAGCAGGTCAGCGGTTGCTGGGGGACTCGAAGACGCACCCTGGTCTGTTTGAGGACACCTCTTTTCACACTGACAAGGTCCAGGGAGGACTTCAGGATGCTTCCAGCCTGCAAAATGTGGAAGCGCCCACGTGTGGCCTGGTCCTCCGCCCTCTCGGGTGAAAGTCCTGGAGAGATTTCTCGGGCGCGTCCGTGAAAGCAGGGCACTAAGGGGGAGCCCACCTCTTAACACAGCGCACTTGCCCTACGGACGAGCCTCTAGGCCCTGGTGGTCTGGAATGGGAGTGGGTTGGAGCTGGGACAAGAAAACTCCACTCCAGGATGAAACGCGACATGCAAATCTTCACCGGGTTAAACAAACAGCCGAGCAAGCTGCAGCTTCAGCGGAGGTGGAGGTGGGGGCGGACGCCGCTCGCGCCGGTCTCTGTTTCCAAAGTTGTTACAGTGAGAAAATAAGCGGCTTCGTGCAGCGTGTTGTATGGGCTGATGCCTCCCACCCCCCATGCCAGCCCCCAGCAAAACCCGGCAGATAATCAGCACATCCCACTGTTTAGTCATATTTGACAACTGGGTTAACCTGGTATCTAAGCGCTGGCGAAACCGTATAAAGGGTGCCCTCAATTACCACCAGAAGCCTCTAGCGTGAGTGGCACTTGTATTACCCCCCGGGTCAGAGGCCAGAGCGACAATTAGGAAGTCACTTACACCGCTGGGGGGAAATGGCGGGATGCAGCAGGCTCCAGGCCCTCCCAACAAATCTGTGGATGTAGATCTGTACAGAGAGGCCTATTTCGCTCCTCTCGGAGGAGCTGTCCCTTCGCGCCCCCTCCCCAGTATAACTGTGAGAGTGAAATTGAATCTAGAGGAATAAGGAATTGGGTAGAAGACACACGAAAATGATAAAAATCACAAGCAAGAATGATAGATACAAGCTGAAGTTGTGTTCTGTAGGCAAAAGCCTGGACACACAAAGTGAGGGCTGACATTTCCGTCTCCACTTGGGCCCTGCTGGTGCGGGCTGTGTCTGGGTGTCTCCTCCCCTCCTGCCTCCTTTCCTACAAGTGGGGAGTCGAGTAGGACTGTCAGCCCTAACTTGCAACATCTCGGGGTGGTTTGTGTGTGGGGGGGTGCTTGTGGCTCGGTTTCATTAGTACTTAAACCTGGCTTGGTGCGTGAGTGTAAATTTTTAATTGCACTGTAATTTCTTCAGTCCCCAGCCCGCCCTCGCCCCCCCCCCCCGCAAGTATCCCCCACTACTCCCCCCCACCCCCGCGGCCCTAGCTAGCCGACTTGACTGGCACGCGCCGGGAGCCCGGGCTCGGGCCCCTCGGCGCGTCTGATTGGCTGCGGGGCAGCTCCCGTCTGCTCTGCCTGCGCCCTCATTGGGCGAGAGGCGCAGCCAGCGGCACTTCAAAGCGGGTGCTCCTCGCACTTAGGCTGAGTTTAGCCGGCGGGAGCCTGGAGTCCGCTCGGCACGAGCGCGGGGACGCGGGAGCCGCGCGGGACCCAAGCAGTTTTTCCGAGCAGCCGCCAGGCTCAGCCCCGCTCCCAGCCTCGCTGCGCAGCCAGAGACCTGCTATGGCCACGTCTATACTCGGGGTAAGTCGCAAGCGCGGCAACGCATTTGCTTGTTTTAACCGGAGTAATTTTTCGTTATGGCTTCTGGGGTCTGCGGCTCCGGAGAAACTGTTGCTGCTAGACTGCAGCTTCAGCTTCTATTAGCACTTTCCACATTTCTGGGACTGATTTTTCCCCAAGTTTTTGGAACCCAGCAGATTCCTTTGCAAGAAAAGGCCTTCTTAATCAAGTCCTTTTTCATTTGGTTTCAAAAAAAGCTAGAGGTTTCTTTTCTTCCCCTCGTGATTTATACCCCATCCCCCGCCTTGCTTTGGGGATTTTGTTGCAATTATGCGACAGTGGTGTTTCCAGAAAACAGTCTTAATCGTTTTGCAGTCCATCTAGTCACGCTAATAAACATTTACATTTCCGCGGCTCCCCAATTCGCCCGTGACTTTGAAATCTGTCTCTGGCCGCTTATCCTCGGATTATTGTTTTCATAATCGCTGTTTTTGTGTGTATGTAAACTTTAAAACCAAACGTTTTCTATTAAAAAAGAAAAGTCAAGTCGTAGCCACCCTGGGAGTGCTGCAAGTTTCGCCCGTCCCTGGCTGCTGTTTCGGCCGCCTCCGCCCTCACCCGGTGTTTGTTGTCTCTGGTCTCTGTGTTTACCTTCGCGCTTCACCCCGAAGGGCGACTTGGGGTCTTCTGGGAGAGGAGCCGGTTTACGGCGACAACCCAAGTCCGGTTGTAGGCAGGGTTGCAGCGGGGAACACGGAGGCATCTTTGATTTATAGCCTCAGCGAAGTGCAACTTTCCGGCGCCTGGACCTTCGCCCCGGTGATCGCCCCTGCCCCGCGCCCGGTGCGGCGATTCCTCCGCGGGCGCGTGGGGAGGAGGCGCGAGGCGGGGAGCCAGGACCCCCCGGGAGCAGCCGCAGGGGACGAGGCTGCTCACGGGTGCACTTTGTTTCTTCCCCCACTTCCTCTTGCCCTCCTCCTCCTTGCTCCCTCCCCCATCCCACCCACTCTAGGAAGAGCCGCGCTTCGGAACGACCCCGTTGGCCATGCTGGCGGCGACCTGCAACAAGATCGGCAACACGAGCCCGCTGACGACGCTGCCAGAGTCGAGCGCCTTCGCCAAAGGCGGCTTTCACCCCTGGAAGCGCTCCTCGTCCAGCTGCAACCTCGGCTCCAGCCTCTCGGGCTTCGCGGTGGCCACCGGGGGCCGTGGCTCGGGCGGCCTGGCGGGCGGCTCGGGCGCCGCCAACAGCGCCTTCTGCCTGGCCTCCACGTCGCCCACGTCGTCCGCCTTCAGCAGCGACTACGGCGGCCTCTTCTCCAACTCGGCGGCTGCCGCGGCGGCAGCGGCCGGGGTGTCCCCGCAGGAGGCGGGTGGCCAGTCGGCCTTCATTTCCAAGGTGCACACGACGGCAGCCGACGGCCTGTACCCGCGCGTGGGCATGGCGCACCCGTACGAGTCCTGGTACAAGTCGGGCTTCCATTCGACGCTGGCGGCCGGCGAGGTGACCAACGGCGCGGCGTCGTCGTGGTGGGACGTGCACAGCAGCCCGGGCTCGTGGCTGGAAGTGCAGAACCCCGCTGGGGGGCTCCAGAGCTCGCTGCACTCGGGCGCCCCCCAGGCCTCGCTGCACTCGCAGCTGGGCACCTACAACCCCGACTTCAGCTCGCTCACGCACTCGGCCTTCAGCTCCACGGGCCTCGGCTCCTCCGCCGCCGCCGCCTCCCACCTGCTCTCCACCAGCCAGCACCTGCTGGCCCAGGACGGCTTCAAGCCGGTGTTGCCCTCCTATTCGGACTCCAGCGCCGCCGTGGCAGCCGCCGCCGCCAGCGCCATGATATCGGGCGCCGCGGCTGCCGCCGCCGGGGGGAGCTCGGCACGCTCTGCCCGCCGCTACTCGGGCCGCGCCACCTGCGACTGCCCCAACTGCCAGGAGGCGGAGCGGCTGGGCCCGGCCGGGGCGAGCCTGCGGCGCAAGGGCCTGCACAGCTGCCACATTCCGGGCTGCGGCAAGGTGTACGGGAAGACGTCGCACCTGAAGGCGCACCTGCGCTGGCACACGGGCGAGCGGCCCTTCGTGTGCAACTGGCTCTTCTGCGGCAAGCGCTTCACGCGCTCGGACGAGCTGCAGCGGCATCTGCGGACTCACACGGGCGAGAAGCGCTTCGCCTGTCCGGTGTGCAACAAGCGCTTCATGCGCAGCGACCACCTGAGCAAACACATTAAGACGCACAACGGGGGCGGCGGGGGCAAAAAGGGCAGCGACAGTGACACGGACGCCAGCAACCTGGAGACGCCCCGTTCCGAATCCCCCGACCTCATCCTGCATGACTCCGGCGTCAGTGCCGCCCGGGCGGCGGCAGTGGCGGCGGCGGCGGCGGCGGCGGCCTCCGCGGGAGGCAAGGAAGCAGCGTCTGGCCCCAACGACTCTTAGAGGCCGGGCGAGAGGCGCGAGCACGCAAGCGAGTAGAGACACCGAGAACGAACGAGAGGTTCGGAGGGCGAGCGAGCGGGGGGCGGGAGGGCAGGGGCTTCAGTGACGCCCCCGGGGCCCGGGCTGGGCGCGAGGTGGAGCCGCTCGGGGCTCCCGGGCTGCGGTTCTGCCGCTGTGCGAGGAGCTCCCCTTCGCCTTCCGCGCCCGGATAAGAATCGAACGCGTGGTCCGGAAACAAAAGCGAACCATCCTCCGACACAAACACTTTAAAAACTGTACTCCCAGACGTACACATACACCGGAGACCTACAACCACAAGCACGCACACTCGCGCGCGCACACACATACCACTCGCCCAAACTTCTCGAGCGAAGAGCAATACATAGAAAGGCTCCCTCTTTGCCCACTGTCCACCTCCCTCCAACACCCGTCTCTTTCCTTTTCTCAAAAACAAGCCACCACCCAGCAAAGGACTGTCAGAACATTTGAAAACAAACGGGACCGATAAAAACACCCTTTGTTTGGATTATATTATATATAAAATGCTCCAAGTCCTGCCTGATATCTACTTACAATGAGACTTTTTTCCTAAAAAAGGAAGCATCAAAAGGCTTAAGGTGAGAAATTAAACTGGAAGTCTAGCGACAGTTTCTCTGTATTTCATAACATCTGTATAAATAGGGTTCAAAAGATTGTGTTCTCTTTTATTTTCTTGTAAATGTTCATTCGAATAGAGTTTTTTTGGGTGAATCCCTGAAATTCAGGGAGTTTTTTTTTAATTTTCTGATGCACTTTGTGAAAGTCAGTATATATGTAAAAGATATTTAAAATGTTGAGTTATCATTTCACTCACAAACACGTAAGTTAAGGTCATCTAAAGAAATTAAATGCGTTTATCTGTATCAAGAAAATCTCGACATCATATTTTCATTTTGGTATTATTAAAGGACTCTGAACAATACATTTCCTTTTTTAAAAATCCTGTTTCCCCCTCAATAACCTTTTCGTGAGTCGATTTTTTTTTCGGTTGGGAAAAAATTCCCTTAATGTTAGTTGTAGGTAATGTAAAGTTTATGTGGGTTATAAAAGCCATACTACATATACGTTTTTGAGAAGTCAAAATTATTTATTTGTATATCAACAACATAAATTAAATTGGGTTGTAAGGACGTGTAGTTGTATTACTTAATGTGAAGGCTCTCAAAAGGTGACATTTTAAAACTCTGGAGCGCCTAAAAAATGCAAAGGTCCTTGGCAGCTTTAATTGGGGAGGTGCCTAAACCTCTGGGAGGGGTCAGAGAAAACTCTGGTGGGTTTGTTTGTTTTTAAAAAGTGATTTAGAAACAATCTGTGAAAGGAAAACGCTTTAAAAAAAAGAAGTCTTGTAGCTCCCAAGGCCCTGTATGTTGGAAGGCAACTCAAGGGAATAAATCGCTAGAGTCAATACCCCGGAAAAGACATTTCATGCCTAAATGAAAATCTTGTTAAATGTTATTAATTTTGACTTAGAGCACACAGCAGCCCCCTGTGCCTTGTATTCCCTTATTAGGGATTCATGTCTTATCAAATATCTAATTAATCTCCTAGACATCATTTGTTCTGGCCAACTTTATCTCAGCTGGTCCGCGGGGAAAACTCCAAATATTCTCTGTGACAAAGCTCCCTTGAAGATCTTTTTAATTGTCTAAATTAACTGCACCAAATTTGCATGTCAAACGGTAAAGGGCAACCTGAGATAAAATGTAAACGTTTTAAAAAGCCCCCAAACTAAGCACTTGATTTGATAACTAGGCTTTTTAATGTTATGGAAGACAACTGCTCCTTTCCTTTTCAAAGACGGCTGATCTATGCAAAATAGTGAATTGGAAATGCCTAGGTCCCCGCGCCGTCAAATGGCCCTCGCAGGTTATTTGAATATCAGTGGCGCTGCTTCTGAAAAGGTTCAAGGATGCTCTCTGACTTCTTTGTGATTACTCAGTGCGGCGTCTTATTCTGAAGAAAAAAAACTCAGGAATAATTAAAGGCTGGGATCAGGCCTGGGAACACATTTGGGACAGGAATCTCATTTAGACAGTCTCTTTCAAAATAAGGCACAGTTAAATTGACCAGAAGGCAATTATTGAAATGAAAATTATTTTCACTCTCTTTGTCTTCTGACCACCAACTTAACAGCCCCAGTTTAAAAGAGGGAGAAAAGAGGGAGAGACAAAAAGAAAATTGGTAAATGAGATAATTTCGCAATTCGAAAAAAATGTTAATTTAGAAAATAAAGTACATATTTACAGAATAAAAATATTTCTAGAAGACTTCCCACACAAGAGGAAATAGAAGCGAAGTCAGCACCAACATAATTTTTTTTTTCCATTTTTGATTACTGTCCGCCTTGGGAATTTGAGCGAAGATTTTGATTTTTAGGAAAGAAAAAATAAATTCTTGTTATTAACAGTCAGCAAAATGTTTTCTCGGAAACTGTTCTGAAACACCAAGTCGCAAAGTAGCGATAAAACAGAACGAAGGTCCCCAGCAGGGAGTTTGCAGCGTGACATTCAATGGCTTCTTCCTTCTTCTTGAGCTCCCCGCAGCCAGGCTGCCCCGCTCTTCTTCCTCGAGTTTTTCTTCACTTTGGCCATTTTCTCTCCCCGATCAAGCTGTTCATAACCGGGAGCCCCCCACTCCCTAAGCGCCTCTGGTCGGGGGATGGTCTTCCGGAGAGCCGGCTGGCAGGGACGCGTTTTCCGGAGGGGCTTCGGGCCGGGGCACTGGAGGCCCAGAGGGTGCCTGGCGCGTTTGGGGGCCGCGGGCTGGCGGCGCGGAGTAGAGGGTGTGGTGGGTCTCCCCAGGAACGCGGGCGCCCGGGCGTCGGGCCCAGGCAGCTTTGTTTCTCGTTGATAATAAAGGCAGATCAAAGGGCCCGGTCGTGCAGGTCCCGCTGGCCGCGCGGCTCCCTCCGCAGGCCAGTGATCAAGGCCTGTGTGCGCTGCCTCTGCCCCGCGGGTCAGCGGACGTCCATCACCCAGGCTCCCGGGAGCGGCGGGCGGCGGCCCCGGACCGAGCGTCCAGTCGGGAGACAGCAGTCCACGGAACCTGAGCCCAGAGGGAGCGGGGCCCCGGCGCCCCGGCCGAAGCCAACAGGCTAAAACAGGGCCTGGGCCCCCTGCCCGGCCTCCCCCAAGCCCTAGGCGCCCCTGGGGGCGCGGGGAACCTTGACCTGAGCGGGTGGCGACCGGCCGGCCGGTGATGACCAAACTGGAGACAGCGCGCGTGGGAGGCGAGAGCCCGCCAGTTACAACACGAGTTCGGTCCCCAATTGCGGTGGGGCCGCGCCTCCCCAGGGCCACCTCGGGGCCCCGGAGGCCTGTGCCTTTCCGGCTCAGGGGCCAAAAGGAGCTGGAGGCGGTGGTCAGGGGCCCAAGCTCAGAGGCGGGTAGCGGCCTGGAGGTCGGTGGGGGCGGGGGACGCGGCCTGGGGGCCCAGAGTCTCGCCCGGGCCCGGGTAAGGGCAGTGCGATTTCGAGTCCCCCGGTTTCCCTGGCATTTCCTGTCCCATAGCTTCCAGCGCAACAGAGGAACGAAAAGCAAGTTTTCCTCGGCCCTGCGCCCACCCAGCCACGATCCGCACCATCCTCCAGCGTTTCCTTTTCTGACACCAGTTTTCTGCCCTTGGAATGAATTGGATTCTACCTGATGAGGAAAAAGAAAAAGAAAAGAAAGAGATTTTCTTTCCTCGAGGAGGGAAACAACATTATTTTGACTAGATTAGATTGTGCACCTGAATGGTGCGTCTGGACTTTCCGTCAAATCGTTACAAGTCGTGTAAAATTGAATTTCTTTTTATTCGGATGGAAACTTTATTTATTTTAACTCTAATCTTATTTGCATCTATTATCTGTATTCACCAAGGCTCTCTTCCACTACAAAAATGCAGATGAAGTAAATCTCACATAAATCCCGCCCATTTGTGTAATTGGTATACTAAGTGTTTATTTTAAGTGAGAATAATTTAGCTACAAATTTTCTTAAGGAATAACATTCTTAACACATTAAAAAAACTGAAAACTCTGATTTGCTTTTATGTTTGACAGTAGCTCTTGATTCCCATAAGAGGAGCTTAGCTAGTGCGGCTCACTGGCGCCACCTAGAGCTCCGAGGCGGGAAGGCCGCCGCCTGCCCGGCTCGCGGCTGTCAGCGCGTGGAGACCGGCTTTTGCCGCGAGCAGCAGCAACCAAGAGGATCCTGCGAAGAAACGCGACGGTTTGAGTTCCAGCGGGGAACGAGCCCTGCTATTGGGGTGGGGAGCACTACTTGGCAGTGGCTTTTGGGCAAAAGGGTCGTTTCTGGAACGTGCTAACTGAAAATCCAAACAAAACAAAATAACTACCGGTTGGCCCTGGTCTTAGAATTGTCCATTTAACATCCTTTTCAAGGCAACTTCAGGGTCTTCCAGCTTAAGAGTTGAGAGGGCTGAAGCGTTGTCGGTGGCGACGTGGACCCCAGGATGTGGGGATCCAGCTGTGGACGCAGACCCCTCTGACTCTGCATCCGTGGCTCCCGGCCCGCAAGGCCCGCGTGGACTACCCGGGGCCCGGCTGGAACCAGGCCGATTCAAACAGGCCACCAAACCATCCCACCCCCCTACCCCCTCGTGGACAATCAGGGAGGCAAGGGACCCGCCGCTTTCGCAGCCCCAACCCGAGGCGGGCCGGAGCAGCCTTCTGCATCGCCTTCGTCCTCCGGCGGACACCCCAGCCCGAGTGGGGCGCGGGGGGCGGCTGGGCAGGCATGAGCCGGGCCGGTCGCGCAGGGCCCCCGAGGGCGGTGAGAAGCCCCCAGATTCCCCGCTCGAGGCCTCCCCAAAGGGTGCGCACACCCTCCTGGAGCAAACCGACCCCTTTTGTCCTCTCCTTTTCCCTTTGAAACCCAAATCTGAAATCGGGTAACAGTTGGGGGCGTTGGCCGATTTTCTCTCCTCTCAGTGTATCGTCCTCCCCCTGCCTCCCCTTTCCCTCCTCTTCCAGTCCACTATCTCCCCGACCCCAGCCCGTCTTCATACTGCGTGGAGTGACTTCCTCCTCCTCCTCCATTTTTGTGCCCCCCACCCCCCAGCGCGTATTTATTGTATTTTAATTTAAAAAGCGACACCTTCAAACCCTGCGCCCGAGGCGGCGGAGGCGCCGTCACCCGCAGCCGCGAGAGCCCGGCCAAGGCGCCTGGGTGCCGGGCTCCCTGAACTCGCGCCAGGGAGAAGCAGCGCGTTTCCGGGGACTCGCAGCCACCTTTGCGGCGGGTAACTCGGCTGGGTTTGTATTTGCTGTTTTAATACAAACCCAGCCGCACTGCCTGTTTCAAAGATGTGCTAATTACTACTTGGATAGCAGGGCGCAAAGTCCTTGTCCATTTCCCAGTACAAAGTAGGTTGCTAGAAAATTTGAAATTGCCTTTCAGCCTAAAGCTGCCTTACCTGAATGTCATAATTACAGTAATTATGTACATCCAAATTACATGCTAATTAAATTAGAATCAAATCGTTCTAAATCGAAATCAAATGAGGTAGTGAAGAATTAATCAATGACAACATAAATAGAGAGCTTCCTTCAGAGATATTTATTGTAACGATACAAGGAGGAATTTGATCTGAAAAAGTCACCTGTTTGTTTACTTTCAAATTAGTAATCAGTTATTATCTCTTCTCCATAATTTTAACCGTTCAGTGTTATTTACCCCCCACCCTTCCCAGACGCTGGAGTGTATAGAAATATGTATGAGGTAAATACATACAGACATGCCTCCCCCATATATTGTTGATGTAAATATAGACTGTGTGTTTGCATCTCCAGTTAAGGAAAGGGTTTCAGAATGTCCGTGGGGACACGTCCCTCCAGGGCCGGCTGTCGAGGACCCGGAAAACCACAGCCCCTAAGAGTTCCAGATTTTCCAAGACCCTTATACTCTCTTCCTGTAGAATTTCATACTGGGGGTTTTGCATTGTTTTGCAGGCATGTAACCATTTCTGGGTGATTCATTTATTTATAAAGGAAATGCAAAGTGACAGGGTGTCTGCCCCAGTCCGCATTCTGCTTGCAGATTGCTGACGAAAGTTGATATCTTCGTGTTTGTCCCAGGAGCTTCATAAAGCGCCCTCTTCACCTGTGGAGCCCGAGCGACCAGAAAAATTCGCTCGCTTTCCTAACTGCTGAAGGCGAGTCCGGCCCGCGCGGGGGACTGCGCCCGAGGCCCGGCAAGCTTAGGCGGGGACTGGCAGGGCCCTCGGCGGGCGGGCCCCCAGCGGAAAGGCCTGAGAATTGCTTCTGGGGGATGGCTTGGGCCAACGGGGAAGAGGGAGCCGCGCAGAGGGCCGGCCCCGACCCTTCCCCGCCGCACCTTGTGGGTCGGGTGTTGGGCGGCCTCCTGGCGCGGGAGGCGCATCTGCTAGGAAGGATGTGCGCTCCTTCATTCTCGGCCTCCCCATTTCGGTTTGGGGTGTTTTCGCAAGGTTGCCAGACCGCTCATCCAGAAGGAAACCACCAGAGCACGCAGGGGGGCGTCGCCTCAGGATGGGAAGGGGCGACCCCAGCCAGGATTCATCCCGTCACCCTACTCCACCCCCATTCCGGCTTCCTTTAGGTTTAGGGCGACGTCCTCCTGGGAAGCCCTGCTCTGTCAACCCAGGAGCCCTCGGACCTCCACTTCTGTCCACCCCCTCGCGAAGCCCTTCAAGCCCAAGGGACTGGAGAAAGGCGGCTCCGGGGCAGCTCGGGCCGGAGGGTGCGTTTCTTTTCATTCCAGGCAGCTCTCCGCGTTCGTCCCGCACATCTTCGTCGTTACTGCTACATTCTGGGGGTGATAAGTGTGGCGTGAAGGGAGGAGAAAGGGGAAGGTGCTGTGAAGTTACCTCTTCCTTTCCCATTAGCAGGAACCGGGTTTTAGGAGCCTGGATCAGGTAGGAGAGCTTTCAGAGGCCCCCGCTTTCCCAAACCTTAGTTTCCCCGGTCTGACTTGTTCCTCACAACTTTTTAAAGGTCTTTCTCCTTTTTGATCAGAGAATGCTCCCAAGGCCTGCAGGTATTGCATGCTTTTATCTCTTTTCAAGAAATGATAACTATAGCAGAGCTTTTCTTTTTCAGAAAACCTAAATAAGATTTTTAAATATCCTTCAGCTGCTGAAGCTAAAAATGCTACTTTCTTCCTGGTCTTACGTCCGGAGTGTGGAGCTGCGGCCCTCCGGAGCTACCTCCACCAGCGTCTTGGCCCAGTGGTCATTAGGTAAGGAGAAGAGTGAAATGGCTCAGGTGGATTTTGAACTCTGAGCTTCAATGCCAAAGCATACGAAATGTTCAGTGATTAAAACTGGGAAACGCCTGCTCCCAGCAGCGTGGAATGATTTGATTCACTATCAGCAAGCAGTCTCATGGAAGAAAGCAAGAAAGGTCTCTTCAAGCCTTTCCGATGAAAAGCTTTCTTAAGATTACATACAGCCCTATGGTTCAAAACAAGATCTCCGCTTCACAATGCAAGGTAAGCAGACCTGCCACTATGCTGCAGAAACCTCTGCCCATTTTGGCCTTTATTGAAATAAATTATGACTAATTTACCACAGAGACGTTCAGATAAACAAGTTCTAACCTAGCAACTTGGTATTTCCTGATTATTTATAAATCGACAGCACCTCCTACAGGAATTAATTTGTTAGTGTTATGTTAAATGTTAGGTTAGGGGAAAAGTCCCTGCGAAGGCAGAGGGAGAAATGCCTCCAAAACGTGTCCTATGCCTCGTGCAGTTCCAGGCTCATGGATAAATAAGAAACTTGTTAAGTGTGCCAAGATTTCTTTAAAGGAACTTCTCTATTAAGGGTAAGAATGACAAATTTCACCAGGCTGGTTTTCTAAAAAATATCCCCGTTGAGGACTTTTGTTTGGGTTCTTAAGTCATAGATTTATTAAACGTGGAGGATTCTTCTTGGGCTTTAGGTACTTAGAGGAATCTCTACACGTACTAGACATCCCTTTTATTATGAGGTTCATCTTATGAGGTTCATCTCCTTGGTTTCTACCTTATATTTCAAAACAAAAGTAGAATTACATGTCCAATATTTTTATTTTAAAAAATTATTTTCCATCATTAGGGTATGTGGAACACATTAACTGAGCCTCTTTAAAGCTGTTTGTTATCATGGTATGATTTTGTGTGAAAATGCCTCTCTTCCGTTTTTAAGTTTACAGTTAGAATGGTAGTTCGTTAGGGCTTTTGAGCACCCTTGGGTGACCAAGGCTGAAAGCCAAACAAAATCAACATCTTCCATAACTACATGGAAATTTTTTCTCAGAATTAGATGGGTAAAAATATTGGAGATTTTGGCAGTACTTTATAGTTTCTCAATCCTAACAATAAGGATAATTAAATCAGAGACTAAAAAAAATCTCATGGCCACTTTATAAAAAGTGAACCACATTGGCCAGGCATGGTGGTTCACGCCTATAATCCCAGCACTTTGGGAGGTTGAGGCAGGAAGATTGCTTGAATTTAGGAGTTCAAGACCAGCCTGAGCAACATAGCAAGATCTCATCTGCATTAAAAAAGTGGACCACGGTTTGTGAGTCAAATGAAAAAAGTGTAAGAAATAACGTTTTTAATTCATTTTTAATTTTAGGATGCGTTTCAGCATTTCTCTTCATGAACACTGTATTGCTTCAGAAACCCTTTAAGGTAGTAAGTATTGCATAGGTTTTGACATTATAAAAATTATAAAGTCTAAAAAGGCATAAGGTAGAAAATAATCACTGCAACACTGATGAACTCAAGGTGTAAATTAGCAGTGTTTACCAATTTCAAATGCATGCTTTTTTTTAAGTGAAGAAGGGATCTTTGAGGTGCGCTGTAAGTTATTTAACAATACTGTGGAAGGAATTCAAGTTCGTCCCCGCGCCCCCACCCCCACCCTGCGTCTTAAAAATCTAAATAATCAAGGGTTGTTTACCTCTTCACTTAGTTTTTCTTAGAGGACATTTGTGTGTGTGCACAGACAAGGCAAAGACATACATATCAGATGATGTGGAGTGGTTTTACTTCTTTCAAATGTTACTCTTAACAGAATTTATGAAATTGTGACTGCCAACTATCAAAACCATCTAATCAGTATTTGTTTTGTATTAAATAGCAGATGGTTAAAAAATATAGAACACTGATAAAAAAACTTGTGTCCAAGATGTGAAGTTATGTTTTTTGGAACTGCATGTTACTTGTGATTTGTACCAGTTCTTTCTGTAGTTTTCCTTTACCATATCCTTTGAAACACAAGGGAAAATTTGCAGCTAAATTTAAATATGCCTTATATACCTATACTGGTGAAATATCAAAACAGTTTGCATTGTTTCATTTGAAAATCTACCCCCTGCCCCCCACCACGGACCACTGGTACTATCAACCAGGTATGAAGTAAAATCTTTAATAGTTGTATGCCAGTAATAGAAGGGCCAATCGTGGAAGGCAGAATAATAGTCCCTCATAGATGTACATATCCTAACCCCTGGAACCTGTGAATATGTTACATTACAAAGAAAAGGGGAATTAAAGTTGCAGATAGAATTAACATTGATATTAAAATTGGGAAATTATTGCATGATTCTTCAGGTGGGCCCGATGTAATCACAAGGTCCTTAAAATTGGAAGAGGGATGCAGAATGTCAAAGTGTCAGAATGATTAGATTTGAGAAGGACTTGACTCCTCTCTCTTAGCTTTGAAAACGGAGGGGTGGGGGGGTGGCCAGGAGCCAAGAAATGCAGGCAGCATCTAGAAGCTGGAACAGGCAAGCAAACATATTTTCCCCTTGAGCCTCTAGAAGAAACACAATTCTATTGACACCTTGACTTTAGCCCATGTCAAACTTCTGACTTCTAGAACTGTTAATACAGCTGGACTGTTTTTTGTTTTGTTTTGTTTTTGAGATGGAGTCTTGCTCTGTCACCCAGGCTGAAGTGCAGTGGTGTGATCTTGGCTCACTGCAACCTCCGCTCCTGGGTTCAAGCAATTCTCCCACCTCAGCCTCCTGAGTAGCTGGGACTACAGGTGCGCACCACCATGCCTGGCTAATTTTTTTTTTTTTTGAGACGGAGTCTCACTCTGTCGCCCATGCTGGAGTACGGTGGCGTAATCTTGGCTCACTGCAACCTCCACCTCCCAGGTTCAAGCGTTTCTCCTGCCTCAGCCTCCCGAATAGCTAGAACTACAGTGCATGCCACCATGCCCAGCTAATTTTTTGTATTTTTAGTAGACACGGGGTTTCACCATGTTGGCTAGGCTGGTCTCGAAACTCCTGACCTCAGGTGATCCGCCCGACTGGGCCTCCCAAAGTGCTGTGATTACAGGAATAAAGCCACCGTGCCTGGCCCAGTTGGACTGTTTTAAGTTTGAGGTAATTTGTATACCTGCACAGAAAACTAATATTATCCAAATGTAAACAGCTTATTCTATAGAACAAAACACCTAAAGGGGGGCTTAAAAGTCTTAAAGATTTATTAATCCTTGTTTAATTTATACTAATGAATTTGAATAATTATTACAATTCACTTCAAGCAAATTCAATAACAAATTTGAATTGAAAAAAGTAAATTATACCCATTCAATGTACTGTCATTCTTTTAATGATGTTTCAGAACAAAGAAAATGTCACAGAGTTATATGTGGTTTTTATCTGGTATGGGGAACAAGAAACAGTTACCAACAGAAAATATTTCCACAGCCCCAAAATAGCTTACTTACAAATATTTGCAAAATTCATTCTTATAGTATTCACGTAGTTTTGTACTTGAATTGACAGTCTAGAGATGAAAAATTAAAATTGAGCTTTTTTATTAGAAAGACAACAGTACATAATTTAGCCCTTGCTAAAGGTATTCAATAAAAAAGTGGGGATATTTTTATTCCCAGGTAATTGTCACATACAGTCTTTCTTCTCTACTTCTGCTTCATTCTCTTTGTGTCACTTTAGTATGTGTACCTCCTGGGTGCTCTCTGTACATTTTTTCTCCTCTATACAAGTCTGTGCCATGGCTTCTGCTGTCATTTCTTCTGCTTTGCTCTTCACCAGGACTTCGCTGTGGCCGTTTCCTTGTCTCCCTTTGCTTGTAACTACCAGGACTTCTGCTCCGGCTTCTCCGGCTCCTTTCCTCCCTGCTGTGGCTTCTGCTGCTCCCCTCCTTTCTTTCAGAGCCTCTCTTCTCTGGGCTATGTTTATGGGTTCTGGACTTTTTGTCAGAATCAGAATGGCTCCATTTGCTGTTCTCCCTAGAACTCTCGTGTTTTAAGAACCTGGGCTTTTCCTTGGCTTTTTCCCGGTTGTGGTGACTGCTAGAAAGTTCTTCATGAAGCTTTCTCTTCTTAGACTTGTCCTTCTCTTCAGAATCACTGTTGTTATGCCCTGAACACTTGTTTTTCTTTCTTTTCTTCCTTTGTATTTTTTTTTCTTTATTGTTACTCTCACTCTCACTACTGCTTTCTGAAGTCTCAGTAGAGGAAGAGGAGGAGGAGGAGGAGGAAGACGAGGAAGAAGAGGACTTATGTTTTTTGTGTTTACTTCTGCTCTTCTGAAACTTTTTCTTTTTTCTATCTTTTTTCTTTTTTTTCTTCTCCAGTCGATCTAATTTCCTGTAATTGGGAAATAAACAGTAACAGACTGTGTGAAAAAGTTATTTCATCAACTGTAAGTTATGAACAAACAATATATTTTCTTAGAAGTTATTAAAAATAGTATCCATGGCAGAGCGCGGTGCCTCATACCTGTAATCCCAGCACTTTGGGAGGCCAAGGCGGGCGGATCACAAGGTCAGGAGTTCGAGACCAGCCTGACCAACATGGTGAAACCCCATCTCTAGTAAAAATACAAAAATTAGCCGGGCATGGTGGCACCTGCCTGTAATCCCAGCTACTCAGGAGGCTGAGGCAGAAGAATCGCTTGAACCTGGGAGGTGGAGGTTGCAGTGAGTCAAAATCATGCCACTGCATTCCAGCATGGGCAAAAGAGTGAGACTCTGTCTTAAAAAAAAAAAAAAAAAAAAAAGAACTGGTATCCATATATGAACACATTGTTTACTAAATGACAACTCATTTTCTTCCTTTAAAATTATTCAAAGCGTGAATACATTAAATTAAAAAATTAAATGCATCAAGCCAATTTTCTGACTATACTTCAATAGTAATGACTACTTTTTTGTTAAATTCTTACTGAGTTGAAATTATATAGCACTCTAAAGGGTCATCCTAAAGAAAGCCTGTGAAAGGTGTGTAACATCAGTTGGAACTACTATAAAAGCAAATATATAGCTATAATCAGATGAAAAATTAATTTTATGTACTATTTTATAGTATATAAATATTAATCAACATTATCAAAATTCAAGAGAATATTCTCCAGAAATTCTGAGTAAGAATACACATTAAACTTTTGAAATATTGGTTTTATAAAATAATATAGTTAACACTTGTTTTCAACAATTGTTTAGTTTTATAAATAGGACAATCCTATTAAAACATTCTGTTTCTAAAGAGTACTTCACATTCTTGGAGGAGTAACTTGTTTATATGGTATGTTTGAGTTACTCTGAAAATAAGTCTCTAGGTTCTGTCTAGCCATTCTCAAAAATCTACATACTGAAAGCATCATGAGCTCCCTCTATTGGACCCAGCAGACATTTCTTGGATTCTTTTAATTCAGAGGTAGTCTGTTTAACAAAATTCACGTTTACCTTAAATTTAAGCATTCTTTCTGCATTCTCATAAAATTTTACAAAACATTTTAAAAATGGCCAAAAATGTTTCCTAAGAACAAATTGTGTGCGAAGATACATACAAATCTATTTTGAAAAGTAAAAGCTATAAATAAGTCTAATTCTAAATTAAACATTCTGAAAAGTGCAATCGTTTTGTGGTATAATCTGAGTATACAATCTTACACTCATTTCCATGTTACTGAAAAGACAGACAAAATTGTATTAGCTATGGGTGAAGAATAATCAATAAATGTGATGCATGGTATAAGGACCTTCATGAGCTCTTAGGATCAGAGTTGAATACGATACTGAGATGAATACTAAGGAAAAAATAAATCTATTAAATATATAATTTTAAATTACCTGAGAAGTTTCTGTTTTTGTTTGGTTGTTAGTGACTTTAAAAATTCAACTTCTGGATCTTCTTCACCCTCACTTGCAACATACTCCTGAGTCAACAAAGATATCATTAAACTGCTAGATTTCAACACAAGGTAGTTAGTAGATAAAAAAGAAAACATTTATAAATAAGTTTTGTATCAGGGACACACTGTAGATGAATATGATATTTTGGATTGGGAAGTGGGAGAGAATTAAAAAAATTTTTTGTAGTCTCCCTGCCGAAGTGGATCATACAGCACTAAGAGGTTAACATGACTCTTTGCCAGCATTAGGAAACTTTTCCAGAAAAAGGATGATAGACACACACAGATAAAATGTTTAGAGCATGACTTCCATTCTCTATCTCTTGAATGTTAACACTTGCCAGTTTAAATACTTTATTTTTAATTTAATGAAATATAAAAAAGAAGATTATAAGTTTTACAGGAATGTCAAAATATCCACAATTTTAGCTTTTATTATAATTTCAACAGCACATTACCAAATATATAATAATATAGCCCTTCAAACTCAATCATTTTCTGGATCTATGTATAGTTTAATAAAATAAATAAGTTTAAAATATTTTCTACAATTTTTAGGAGTTTTTACATACTTCTAACCATTGGTTCTATTTAATGTCATATCAGGGGTAAGTTAGCAGGAAGGAAAAACCAACAACCTCATCACCAGTTCAGTTAGATATTTTATCCACATCAACTCAGAGGAGCAGTTTCATTTATTAAAATACAGGTTTATAAACAATTTCTCATTTAGATTAAAATAATAAAGCAAAATCAAAATACATTTTGGGCATTTTCTTTGCTCTATCTTACTTTCCTATGGATATATGCATATTGGAAAACATTAAGTAGCAATTCACAAGCAATCACATTTAGATTTATAGACATTTTCAGCTTACTGATAAAAAGATCATTACCTGTGATGGATCATTTGCGGTCAAGTTTCTCCCCAGTACATTTCGTTTCAGTGCAAACCCACTGTTTCTCATCTCCGCTATTAGCTCCGAGGGGTGCATCGATGGCCCTGTTCACAAAAATCACAGTTTGAATGTATCATTTATATCTCTCTACCTTTTTCGGACTCCACAGTAGGAATGCAGTTGAAGCTTTGTTAAGTAAAATCACAGCTAAATCAACTCAATAATCTTCTGCTGAGCAAATAATCAGATATGATTTTCTAAAACAGCAGTCTGGAGATTCAGAATAGAAAATAATTGCATTTTTCTTTACGTGCAAGGGGAGTCTTCTTATGTAACTTTGTCATATTGAAAAAGATACATTTAGATGTTATCTGGTTGGCAGTTTTTAGTATAAAATCAAAGCAAAATATTATAATAAAAAACTACAATTAAACTTTTAGTAGTTATTCTCTCAGTAAGAGTTCATTTAAAAGATGTATTTTTAAAGGTACATGAGGAATTTATCATCCTTATTTCCAATTCAAAATTCCTCATCCTTATTTGTCAAATAACAATACTGAATACATTGCCAAGTGGTTGCTAATCACACACACACACACACACACACACACACACCTATGGGTAACCACCAAGAACTTTAATTAATCTTGCTTTTATTCCCAGATTTCAAAATTTTTAATTACTAGCTTGGGTTGCTAACAAGCAGTTTTAGGCTGGCTACTGGTATGTATGTTTTATTTGTTTTTACACTACACTTCCACTTTTGCAAAATCTCAGACTGAAAAGTGAGCTTTTTGTTTCCCAAATATGAACTAACAATAAATTTTAAAAATTTTCAGCTGGGAGTGGTGGCTCATGCGTGTAATCCCAGCATTTTGGGAGGCAGAGGCGGGAGGATCACTTGAGCCCAGGAGGCCAACTTGGCCAACATGGCAAAACCAAGTCTCTAAATAAATAAATAATTTTTTTTAAAGGTTTGCCCCCTGCCCTCAAACATAAGGTTTATGTAAGGTAAGACAGACTCTTATCTCATTTTGTATATTCCTGTTTCATTTTGTTTTCCCTGCAGATAGCAAACTAATGACAACATTTCATGGCAGCTATTTAAAGTTGCCAGCCTAAATCACCTACACTGGCTTAAATGACGTACTCCAGCTGATGTGTCTGTCATTTAGGGAAGAATGAGACAGTTACTGCCAAAAAGGAGTTCATAAGGGAGGGTAGGGGGATAGAAAAATATTCAGAAATGAGTTCTTTAGTTTGCTGGTTAAATACTTTGTCTATTTCTTTTTACTGCTTTGTTGGTCTTTTACCACTTATTTGTGCACTCACCTGCATATTATCATGGAAAGCAAAAGGCAATCAGTTCAAATTTGTTTACCTGTCAATAGCAGATGTGGTTAAAAATTTGGTGAGAAAAACTCAGTTATAAGATAATATATTTTACTGGACTTTCCAGGCTTTACCATTCCATTCATATTGCCAAGAACAACTGTAAGTTTGCCCTAGGTACTAGGGAGATGATGGGAAAAAACTGTCTATTATTGGAGTATGGGGGAAGTTATTAATGATGTCATAGTTTTAGGAAAAAAAGGCTTATTTAGTTAAAAACAAACAAAAACACCTGTCTTATATTAATATTTCATTTTAAACCAAGAGGGTTTTTAATTTTTTTCTTCTTTTTTTTTTTTGAGACAGAGTCTCGCTCTGTCGCCCAGGCTGGAGTGCAGTGGCGCGATCTCGGCTCACTGCAACCTCCGCCACCTGGGTTCGAGCAATTCTCCTGCCTCAGCCTCTGGAGTAGCTGGGATTACAGGCACCTGCCACCATGCCTGGCTAATTTTTGTATTTGTAGTAGAAACGGGGTTTCACCATGTTGGTCAGGCTGGTCTCAAACTCCTGACCTCGTGATCTGCCAGCCTCAGCCTCCTAAAGTGCTGAGATTACAGCCGTAAGCCACCGCGCCCGGCTCAATTAAGAGCTTTAAATGAATAATAGAATGTTTACTTTGGTGGCTTCTCAAATTTCACATGTAGGAACTTAATTTTATAAAGTAGAAAATGTCTCTTCTTAAGTGTCAAAACTACATTTCCTTGTCAACAATTTTATCAGATATCGAATGAATTCAGACACCAAACTTGTTAATAATTAGAATAAAAACCACTCCAATAAAGGGTCACAAAGCTTGGCCATCATGATGAGAGGTTATACTAATTTCATCAGTTTTCATCACAAGATGGGTAATTTTAATAAGATGTTATAGAAAGCATGCCTTCTTTACAGTACTTCCAACTACGTCAAGAAAATGATGTATTTCCCCAGTGTTACAGAGATTATACAGACTATTAAACAATCATTACTCTTCTAGCATTTATATTTTTCAAAAATCCCAACTGAAAACTCTGTGTAGTATATAAATTTAGCACACTTTCACAATGTATGACTGTAAATACAGTGCTTAGTGAAGTGCTCGGCAAATAGTACTTAATAAAGAGTAACAACTATTATTTTTACCAGTAGCTATTCAACTTTCTTATATAAGAAATTGTCTTTTTATAAGATATATATGTACATATATTACTTATATATGTACATATATATTTTATATATTATATATTATTTTATATATTATATATATATTATATATAATATAATTACATATTATATATTATATATTATATATTTTATTTATTTTATATATTTTATATTATATATAAATATAATATATATAATTTTATATATTATATAATATATATATTTTATATATTATATAATATATATATTTTATATATTATATAATATATTATATATTTTTATATATTATATAATATATGTATATATGTATATATATTATATATACACACACACACACACACACACACACACACACATATATATATATATATTTTTTTTTTTTTTGGTAGAGACAGGGTTTTGCCATGTTGCCCAGGCTGGTCTTGAATGCCTCAGCTCAAATAATACACCTGCCTAGGTCTCCCAAAGTACTGGGATTACAGTTGTAAGCCACTGCACCCGGCCACTATCCAAATTCCATGACTATCTTATGGTACTTTTCATAATTCAAAAAAATGCTCTTAGTAGTAATACTTTTCACAATCCAGTCTTATTCACATATTTTTTTATACTTAAACCTTCTCCTATCAACCAAAGTTCTGGGTTTAAAGTTCTAGGTTTAGGAGATGAAACAAGTCAAGTTTAATCAAGATATATTTAGCAAGTATCTTTCTACTTTCACATTATTATGACAGAGGCTATGTAGAGTTACATTGACAGAAATGACTCCAGATCTTTTGAGAACTCAAAATTTGGTTGATAAAATAGATGATTACAGATATGTTGATAAAATAGATTACACAAATATGTTCAAATGTAAAATAACTACTTTTATGTATGATGCCTTAATAATTTCAATTATAGCTGGAGTTGGATCTTAAAAATTGTTTGGCTTATTCTTAAATTTGTCATGGTAGAATAATACTAGAGAATTCAGAAAGAAGGCATTTGTTCTAAAATGCAGATTTGTGAGGGCTCCTTTCTAGATCATCTCAGCCAAGCCTTCACAGCATGAAAACCAATGTTCCCACTTAGAAAAGCAGGTCCACTGAAGAAACTGCTTTCAACATTCATTTATTTTACAAACTTTTCTTTGCTGTGATATGGATAAGTATCAAAATACCAATTGTGTACAGTTCCATGTTCTGATTAGACCCAGGCTCTACTAGAAAAATACCGTGAAATCGAGTCTCAGGAAAGAAAAAATTCCTAGAAGGTAAATTATGCTATACAAAATTATGTGTGTAAAGCGCTTAATCTACTCACTAAGAGTATTCATTTTTACAGAACAAAAACAATGAAAGGTAAAAAAAGAATGTCCTCTTGTAAAATAGTTATCTTATCAAAGAATAATATATAAACTCAAAAGTTCTGGCTATGAGGAAATGGCATACAACTGACTCCACAATTATAGTATGGCAGTCCCAGGGGAATGCCACAAATGGCATAGGAGGGAGACTAAAGCTGAAGTCAAAGACACTTGTGTTTCACTGCAAACACTAGGTCCATCTGCTCCATTCGAAGTTCATCATTCTTTTCTTTAGCCAGGATGGTCTCGATCTCCTGACCTCGTGATCCGCCCACCTCGGCCTCCCAAAGTGCTGGGATTACAGGTGTGAGCCACTGCACCTGGCCCATCATTCTTTTCAAACAATGCATTATCACCTACAAGTTTATGGTATTAAGTAGGAGAAAAGGGGGCAGTGAGTTGTAGGTTAGGTAAGGCTGAATTAGAAATGCCTTTCCTGGCCAGGCGCAGTGGCTCATGCCTGTAGTCCCGGCACTTTGGGAGGCAGAGGCGGGTGGATCGCCTGAGTCCAGGAGTTCAAGACCAGCTTGGGCAACATGGTGAGACCCTGTCTCTACAAAAAATACAAAAATTAGCTGGCCGTGGTGGCGCACATGCCTATACTCCCAGCTACTAGAGAGGGTGAGGTGGGAGGATCACTTGAACTCAGGAGGTTGAGGGTGCAGTGAGCCTGTGATCTCACCACTGCACTCCAGCCTCAGCAACAGAGTGAGATCCTGTCAAAAGAAAGACAGAAAAAAAGACAGACGGGAAGGAAGGAAGGAAGGAAGGAAGGAAGGAAGGAAGGAAGGAAGGAAGGAAGGAAGGAAGGAAAGAAAGAAAGGAAAGAAAGAGGGAGGGAGGGAGGGAGGGAGGAAGGAAGGAAGGAAGAAGGGGAAGGGGAAGGAAAGAGGACAGACTGACTGACTGGCCTGTCTCTCCTTCTCCCAAATATAATATATTATGTACTTAATTTATAGGATGCCACTGTTGGCTGAAACTAAATTGCTACCCTAAAGTGAATATAGTTTTGCTTCCTATTACAGTGATGATCTATTTTTTTTCCCTTCTCATTGTGTGTGTGTTTTAATTTAACTTTATACTACGGAAAATTGCAAACCTACATCACATAGCTTCAACAATTAACAATATTTTGTCATTCTTGTCTTAGCTATTACTTCCAAATTTATTTTTTTCATAGAATATTTTAAATAAAATCTCAACCTCAATACCTTTATTATGCTTCTCAACATTGATAATTTTAAAATGTCATCGAATAGTCAACATTCAGATTTCTCAAACTGTCTCAAAAGTATCTTTTTACAGTTGGTTTGCTCAGATTAGGATACAAACAAGGTCCACATATTGTATTTGATTTATAGATCTCTTTTAATCTAAAACATTTACCTATCTTCCCCTCCCTATTGTTATTCATTTGTTAAAGAAATTGGGTAATTTGTCCTGCAGATTTCCCACATTCTGGACAGTGATGCCATTTAACATGTTTCTCTAGCTCTTATATTTCCTATAAATTGGTAGTTAAGTCTAGAGCCTTATTATTAAATTATTTTGATATTTTATACCACATACTTTGGGGGAATATATGGCAAGTTTTGTAAAGTTTGGATTTAGGAAAATGACACCTGAAAATACACTTCTGGTTAATTAAAACATGTTTCTAGCTAAAGAAAAAGGAGGCCAAGACTACTTGTATGTTCTTGTAATCACTTTCCCATGTATTTATTGCAGTCAAACTAACAGTAATATAACCATAAAAGTTGTTTTAAAATAAACCCCAACATTATCACAAATGAAAGAAAGTACAATCTTCTGTCCCTTTTTCTTTCCTAAAGTTAAATTGGCTATATCTAGCGAATAAGCCAGTCCCTGTCACTAAATGTAAAAAGGACAGTTAGACACTAGTTAGAGTATGTGATCAGGAGGGAGATATGTGTCTAACGGGACTTATCAAGAATTATCTTACACTTATATTTGATTACTAATATTACCGTAACCTTTCTGCTTTTAAGAAAGCTTAAAGTTATCTTTTAAAAAGACTAAAAAAATGGGCTCAGTAGGAACATGCAGCATAACACCCAGGAAAAAAAGTGAACAAAGCTATTAATAAAGTGTGTGGGTGATTTTTATTTATATAGATGAGAATGTTTTATGTATGATTTTCTAAAGGTTATGCAAGAACCAACTGTACTGAATTGTAATAAAACTGCTCCATACTGGGAATTTTCCTGACACACTGCCAGTTCATCTTAGTGGAGGCTGGAAACATAGGGTTTCTTATTGCCCTCATCCGAAGTTCATACTGAAGACAGCTAATTGATGTCTATTGAAACACACAATGTAAAGGAAAAATTAAACATTTCGTTTTAGTCTATGTGTCTGGAAAGTACACAAAGGCAAAGAAATATGAAACTGTCCTTATTGTATGCTAGTAAAAAAAATCACTGTTTATTAGAAACTTTGCCTTATTTTTATTTATTTTTATTTTTTTGAGAGGGAATCTTGCTCTATTGCCCAGGCTGAAGTGCAATGACACCATCTCAGCTCACTGCAACTTCCACCTCCTGGGTTCAAGCGATTCTCCTGCCTCAGCCTCCCAGTAGCTGTGATTACAGGCGCTGGCCACAAAACCCGGCTAATTTTTGTATTTTAGTAGAGACGGGGTTTCATCATGTTGGTCAGGCTGGTCTCGAACTCCTGACCTCAAATGATCCACCAGCCTTGGCCTCCCAAAGTGCTGGGATTACAGGCGTGAGCCACCGTGCCCGGCCTAGAATGAATATAAAGATATATGACTTATATGTACTTACTTATATTTTCAACTTAATTTATATGCAAATATTTTAGTGATGATATATCTGGCAATAATAGTTAATTCATAGCCCTACAAGACTACAAAAAATCATTTGTGCTGTGATGAACCTGAAGTATTAGAAGTTAGCATTATTATTACTATTATTTTTTGAGACAGAGTCTCAGCCTGTTGCCCAGACTGGAGTGCAGTGGCACAATCTCAGCTCACTGCAACCTCTGCCTCCCAGGTTCAAGCAATCCTCTTGCCTCAGTCTCCCAAGAAGCTGGGATTACAGGCGCACGCCACCATGCCCAGCTAATTTCTGTATTTTTAGTAGAGATGAGGTTCACCATATTGGCCAGGCTGGTCTCGAACTCCTGATTTCAGCCTCTCAAAGTGCTGGGATTACAGGCGTGGGCCACTGTGCCCAGCCCAGAAGTTAGCATTATGTTTTAAATGAGTTATGGGAATATGAATGCTCTTGAAAAGTTAGGCATCCATGAGCCTCAAAAACTTGTTGAATCAAAGAAATGAGATACAAAAGGGTACCTACTGTATGATTTCACTTATAAGAAGCTCAAGAACAGATAAAATTCATATATTGGATTAGGAATTAGAAAAATGGTTGTGGGAGGAGAAGGCAGCCTGGAAAAGGACAGAAGGGCATTTTCTAGGGTGATGGCAATGCTCTGTATCTTGTCAGGGATGTTGGTTACCTGGGTGTATACATTTGTCAAATTCAAACTCTACATTTAAGACCAGTGCATTTTACTTAAAAAAAAAAAAAAGAGATTTTAAATCCATAAACAGTGATTACTGAGTGACTATGGTACTGTGGCCACTCATTATATCTATATATTATATATCTCTCTATGAGAAGACCTCTGCATAGGGAATTCAAACTTACATATCCCAAGTATATAACTTAGAAAATGGTTTAAAAAATTAGTGTGTAACACCAGTTAGAATGGCGATCATTAAAAAGTCAGGAAACAACAAGTGCTGGAGAGGATGTGGAGAAATAGGAACACTTTTACACTGTTGGTGGGAGTGTAAACTAGTTCAACCACTGTGGAAGACAGTGTGGCAATTCCTCAAGGATGTAGAACTAGAAATACCATTTGACCCAGCGATTCCATTACTGGGTATATACCCAAAGGATTATAAATCATGCTACTATAAAGACACATGCACACTTATGTTTACTGCAGCACTATTCACAATAGCAAAGACTTGGAACCAAAGCAAATGTCCATCAATGACAGATTGGATTAAGAAAATGTGGCACATCTACACCATGGAATACTATGCAGCCATAAAAAAGGATGAGTTCATGTCCTTTGTAGCAACATGGATGAAGCTGGAAACCATCATTCTGAGCAAACTATCGCAAGGACAGAAAACCAAACACCGCATGTTCTCACTCATAGGTAGGAATTGAACAATGAGAACACTTGGACACAGGAAAGGGGACATCACACACTGGGGCCTGTTGTGAGGTGGGGGAATGGGGGAGGGATAGCATTAGGAGAAATACCTAATGTAAATGACGAGTTAATGGGCGCAGCAAACCAACACGGCACATGTATACATATGTAACAAACTGCACGTTGTGCACATGCACCCTAGAACTTAAAGTAAAATAAATAATTTTTAAAAATTGGTGTGTAATATTGAGAGTTTATTATTTTATCTCCTTAGTACTTGAGAGAACTTGTTTTTTGCCTTCAAGTTTATAATATTTTGGGGAAAATTATTTCATAGGAAAGACTTAAATTGTAAATTTTTATTATACATTCAGAAGAGATTATAAATGGTAATGTTTAGAATAGTTAGCAAAGCCTTTCCATTCACTCACTCACTAAACCAGTAGTGGAACATGGGGGTTTGTGTTAAATTCATTAAGTATGATTTGGGTAGAAGAATTAATATTTACTGAGTGAACTAAATTTCATTCATTCTCCTTTTCTCAGGTAATCACAAGCTAATTTCTTTACTTGAAGCTGATAGACCTTGAGTAGATGAAATGATGGTAATAGGAAGAGTCATGTAAAAGAGAGTTATGACTGTGATTGGAGAATCATAATACCCCTTTGAGATTATGGGAGGTGTAGCTTCCACTGGTACATGCCTTTAACATCAAGCAGGGTCATTTACTGACAGAACAAGATTGTTATTAAAAATTTGTTCAAGTCAACAAAATTTCAAGGAACAGCCATACTAACAACAAATTTAATTACAAAATTATAATAATGTGTATAAATAATTTGAAATGACTTAACCATTGGTAATACCTAAAACAAAATAGCCAAAATTTGAAGTACTAATAAGGAGCATCATTTTGACCTTTGAAGTACTAT
This sequence comes from Gorilla gorilla gorilla, assembly GCF_029281585.2. NCBI lineage: Eukaryota > Metazoa > Chordata > Mammalia > Primates > Hominidae > Gorilla > Gorilla gorilla. The sequence continues at coordinate 76,832,875 of NC_073235.2, forward strand.
GACTGGACAAGTTTTACTAAAATACCTTGTTAATAGGCCAGTATTTCTTTTCAACTAACTAGCTTCCTCTTGCATAAAAAAATTTTAAACATCAAATCACCTACATATTATAAAGGAGAGACTTATAATCAACTATAATCAAGTACAATCAACTACGATCAACTACGATCAACTATATATTTTAAAAGAGGGAAATGGTGCCTAACTTCACTTCTTTATTTTGAGGTCAGTTCTTTATTTACTAGTTTCAATATTTGCCTGTTTTAGGAGTTTAGCTTTAATAAAATTCTGGTAACACAAATGTTTTTCTGCAGTAGAATTATGTTGGAGGATTAAAAAGAAGTCTGCCATTAGATGCAGGGCTATGAGTAGCTATCCTGGTAGGACTTCACCTCTCCAAGGAGTTGCATAAGGGAACTGCTCTGTAACAGATTCAGGTAGGATTGCCAGAAGGGCAACTGAGTTTATCATCTTTCTTTCTACAGGAAGTTCCTCTGGTATGCTCCTAGCTGTCTTCCTAGCAAATATTATGATCAGACAATTATTTTGGTAAATTTCCCAAATGTGTTCCCAAGCAACAAAAATGCCTTCAACACGAAAGGTTTATGAAAAGATGGAGGAGAAGCATGTGCAGCGCTTCTTGCAAAAAATGTCTATCAGTACCATGGCTTAGTGCAGCATTCTTCAAGAAAAATTAAATCAAGAATTAGGAAAAATTAGGCAAGGAGAAGAACACTGACACACAAACAAATCTTTGCAGCAAGTGTAAAATAAAACTTCCTTAGTTTAAATTGTTCATTTTCATATGGTTAGAACACACTAAAAACTATAGTGTAAACAAGATTGGATAGAAACATTTGAGGCATTAAGTCCTTATCATATTTTACCCATTTGTGGTGTGTCTAGAACTCAGACTTAGGCAATTCTTATTTTTTTTAAAAGCAATTTTGTATATGTATAGTGTATCTGGTGACATTATTTTGAATTTGAAATTTACTTTTATTCAAATCATGAAATTTACCATATTATCCTATCTACTCAGTCCCAAATATTTGAAAAAATTAGCTAAATTTAAAAAAATTATGGCAGGGCTGGGCATTGTGGCTTACGCCTGTAATCCCAGCACTTTGGGAGGCTGAGGCCAGAGGAACACTTGAACCCGGGAGTTTGAGACTAGCCTGGGCAACATAGTGAGAGCCTGTAAATTTTTTTACAAAAAAAAATTGAAAATGAGCCAGGCATTGTGGTGTATGCCTGTGGTCCCAGCTACTCTGAAGGCTGAGGTGGGAGGATTGCTTGAGCCCAGGAGGTCGAGGCTGCAGTGAGCTGCAACTGTGCCACTGCCCTCCGGCCTGGGGGACAAAGCAAGACCTTTTCTCAACAAAAACAAAAACAAAAACAAAAAATTATGGCAAAGTAACTAGAAATATATAATAAATTAAACTGAAAAATCCAAAACTCAATTAGTAAAATATGAAATAAATGTTAACAAATTTGGAGTCGATGTTTATTCACTTTTTGTTGCTTTTATAACTTTGAGCTTGAAAGTCCTCTTATTCTCATAACAAGAAAAAAGCTGAAACAACAGAAAATTTAAAAATCTTAATTAGCCAGGCGTGGTGATGGGTGCCTGTAGTCCCAGCTACTCAGGAGGCTGGGGCAGGAGAATGGCATGAACCCGGGAGGGAGGTGGAACTTGCAGTGAGCCAAGATCACGCCACTGCACTCCAGCCTGGGTGACAGAGCGAGACTCTGCCTCAAAAAAAAAAAAAAACAAAAACTTACATTTATCAGAGAATTGAGGTCGCAGGGCAAACCGCTGCCCTGAAAACTGGAGAGATAGGTAATACAGAGTATTATAGCTTGCTGGAATGAGAAACTACTGCTGGAGCCAGCCATTGGTAGGAATACTTAGAGTAATTTGACTAATTGTTGGAGACTGAGCATGGACTAGCTTGACAGATAAAAGCTCCTAGAGGCCCAACCATAGTAGAGCCCCCTTTCATGAGTTTTATTTCCAGAGTCTCCACCAGGTTCTCATTGTGAAGACCAAAGAACAATCTCCGTGTGCTTCCCTTCCATCAGTGGGAAGGGAAAAGTAACCATTTCCAAATATACCCAGAGCATTTTGTTTTCCTTAACAAATGCTTACTCTCAAGGGCAACTATGTCACCATAGCCAAGCCTACATGGGAAAATAAAGCTGAGAAGCACATGTGAAGGTTACAGCCCACAAGCACAGGCTCACTGAAAGACTAAGACCTAATCACAGAATAAGAGAATGCTTCCTTCTCCCCTATATCTTACTACCACATCAGGAGCATTCCTGTATAATATCAGGGGATTAAAAATGAAAGAACTGCAAGGCTCAGACCCTTAATACTGAAAGAGGAGTCTTTTGGGAAAGCTAAAGATAAGAGCAGACAAAAACAAGGACACTAGAGGAAATTTTAGCCTCTGACATCTACAGTGACAGCAAACAGTAGACACAGTCTTAAGGCCTAGCCAGATAAACATAAAACCTCACCTTACAGGCCTGTTTACCTCAGTTCCTTTTACCTGATACACCATGTCCAGCTTTCAACAAAAAAATTATAAGGTATGCTGTATTAGTCTATTTTCATGCTGCTGATAAAGACATACCCTAGACTGGGAAATTTACAAAAGAAAGAGGTTTAATTGGACTTATAGTTCCACGTGGCTGGGGAGGCCTCACAATCATGGTGGAAAGCAAGGAGGAGCAAATCATGTCTTACATGGATGGCAGCAGGCAAAGAGAGAGAGCTTGTGCAGGGGAATTCCTCTTTTTAAAACCATCGGATCTTGTGAGACTTAATCACTGTCACAAGAACAGCATGGGAAAGACTTGATCCCATGATTGAATTACCTCCCACTGGGTCCCTCCCATAACACATGGGAATTCAAGATGAGATCTGGGTGGGGACACAGCCAAACCATATCATCCCACCCCTGGCCCTTCCCCAATCTCACATCCTCACATTTCAAAACAAATAATGCCTTCCCAACAGTCGCCCGAAGTCCTAACTCATTTCAGCATCAACTCAAAAGTCCACGGTCCAAAGTTCCATCCAAGACAAAGCAAATCTCTTCTGCCTATGAGCCTCTAAAATCAAAAGCAGGTTAGTTACTTCCTAGATTCAGTGGGAGTACAGGTATTGGCTAAATTCAGCCATGCCAAATGAGAGAAATTGGCCCCTTTGTTTTCACAGGGGCTACAGGCTCCATGCAAGTCCAAAATCCAGCAGGACAGTCAAATCTTAAAGCTCCAAAATGATCTCCTTTGACTCCATGTCTCACATCCAGGTCACACTGATACAAGAGGTGGGTTCCCATGGCCTTGGGCAGCTCAGCCCCTGTGGCTTTGCAAGGTATAGCCTCCCTCCTGGCTGCTTTCATATGCTGGCGTTGAGCGCCTGCAGCTTTTCCAGGCACACTGTGCAAGCTGTCAGTGGATCTACCGTTCTGGGGTCTGCAGGACGGTGGCCCTCTTCTCACAGCTCTATTAAGCAGTGCCCCAGTAGGGACTCTGTGTGGGGGCTCCAACCCCACATTTCCCTTCTGCACTGCCCTAGCAGAGGTTCTCCATGAGGGCCCTGCCCCTGCAGCAAACTTCTGCCTGGACATCTGGGAGTCTCCATACATCTGAAATCTAGGTGGAGGTTCCCAAATCTCAATTCTTGACTTCTGCACACTTACAGGCTCAACACCACATGGAAGCTGCCAAGGCTTGGGGCTTGCACCCTCTGAAGCCATGGCCCGAGATCTACATTGGCCTCTTTCAGCCACAGCTGGAGTGGCTGGGACACAGGGCACCAGGTCCCTGGGCTGCACACAGCACAGAACCCTGGGCCTGGCACACAAAACCACTTTTTCCTCCTAGGCCTCTGGGCCTGTAATGGGAGGGGCTGCCATGAAGACTTCTGACATGCTCTGGAGACATTTTCCCCATTGTCTTGGGGATTAACATTCGGTTCCTTGTTACTCATGCAAATTTCTGTAGCCGGCTTGAATTTCTCCTCAGAAAATGGGATTTTCTTTTTTATCATATTGTCAGGCTGCAAATTTTCTGAACTTTTATGCTCTGCTTCCCTTAAAAAACTGAATGTTTTTAATAGCACCCACGTCAACTCCTGAATGCTTTGCTGCTTAGAAATTTCTTCCGCCAGATATCCTAAATCATCTGTCTCAAGTTCAAACTTCCACAAATCTCTAGGGCAGGAGCAAAATGCTGCCAGTCTCTTTGCTAAAACACAAGAGTCACCTTTGCTCAGTTCCCAAGTTCCTCATCTCCATCTGAGATCAGCCTGGACCTTATTGTTCATATTGCTATCAATATTTTTGTCAAAGCTATTCAACAAGTCTCCAGGAAGTTCCAAACTTTCCTACATTTTCCTGTCTTCTTCTGAGCCCTCCAAACTGTTCCAACCTCTGCTGTTACCCAGTTCCAAAGTTGCTTCCACATTTTCAGTTATCTTTTCAGCAATACCTCACTCTATTGGTACCAATTTACTATATTAGTCCATTTTCACATGCTGATAAAGCTACACCCCAAACTTACAACTTACAAAAGAAAGAGGTTTAACTGGACTTACAGTTCCATGTGGCTGGGGAAGCCTCACAATCATGGTGGAAGGCAAAGAGGAGCAAGTCACGTCTTTCATGGATGGCAGCAGGCAAAGAGAGACAGCTTGTGTAGGGGAATTCCTCTTTTTAAAACCATCAGATCTCATGAGACGTATTCACTGTCACAAGAACAGCATGGGAAAGACTTGTCCCCATGATTCATTTACCTCCCACTGGGTCCTTCCCACAACACGTGGGGATTTAAGATGAGATCTGGGTGGGGACACAACCAAACCATATCATATGCCAAAAAGCAAAAGCCACAGTCTCAAGAGAAAAGCAAGCATCAGAACCAGACTTAGATATGGCAGAGATTCTGGAAGTATCAGACTGGGAATTTAAAATAACTAAGATTAATATGTTAAGGGCTCTAATGGAAAAACTGGACAACATGCAAGAACAGATGGATAATGTAAGCAAAGAGATGGAAACTCTTAGAATCAAAGGAAATGCTGAAATCAAAAACACTATCAGACTTAGATTAGTTGTAAATTCATATTTACAATGCCTTTGACGGGCTCCTCAGGAGGAAGGAACCAGTGAGCTTTAAGATATGTCAGTGGAAACTTCCCAAACTGAAAAGAGAGAAAAGAAAAAGAATATTCAAGAACTGTGGGACAATTATGAAAGGTGTTACATGTGTATAATGGAAACAATAGAAGAATAGAGAGAAAGAAACAGAAGAAATATTTGAAATAACAATGGCTGAGGATTTCCCAAAACTAACGATATATACCAAACCACATATCCAGAGCCCAGAAAACACCAAGCAAGATAAATACCAAAAAATCTATACCTAAGCATATCACATTCACACTGTGAAAAAATCAAAGATGAAGAAATTTAGTATCTAGTGCAAGTATCCTTCAAAAGTGAAGAAGAAATAAAGACCTTCTCAGACAACAAAAATGGAGGAATTTTTTGCCAGTAGACTTGTCTTGAAGGAAATATTAAAAGAAGTTCCTTAGTGAGAAGGAAAATGATATAAGTCAGAAACTCAGATCTACATAAAGAAAGGCAGAATGTTTGAGAAAGAAATGAAGTTTGTAAAATACAATCTTTTATTTTTCATATTCTTAACTGATCTAAAAGACAAGTTTGTTCAAAATGATGAAAACTGCAAAATACTGGGTATTACAGCTTAGGTATGAATGAAATGCATGGCAGCAATGTTATAAGGGATGCGAGGGAGCTATTCAGTTGTAGAACAGGAATTGGGTTACTCTGTTATGAGATACTTGTACTAACCATGAAGTTGTATAGTATTCGAAAGTGGACTTAGATTAGTTGTAAATTCATATTTACAACTGTGACATACATACAAAAGTGGTTCTAGGGCAATCGCTAAAAAAATTTTTAGAGTATAATTAATATGCTAAAAGAGGAGATAAAATGGATTCCTATCAAATGCTCAATTAAAACCAGAGAAAACAGAAACTAAGAGACAAAAAAAGGAAACAAAAAATTAGGGTAATGAACAGAAAACAATTACAAATATAGTAGATATTAATCCAACTATTTCAATCATTGCTTTTGATAAGAATGGTCTTAACACACCAATTAAAAGACAGAGGCTGGGTGTGGTGGCTCACACCTGTAATCCCAGTGTTTTGGGAGGCCAAGACAGGAGGCCAGGAGTTGAAGACCAGCCTGTGCAACATAGTGACAGCCTGTCTCTCCAAAAAGTTTTTAAAAAATTAGCTGGGCATTGGGCGCGGTGGCTAACGCCTGTATTCCCAGCACTTTGGGAGGCCGAGGCAGACGGATCACGAGGTCAAGAGATCGAGACCATCCTGGCTAACACGGTGAAACCCCGTCTCTACTAAAACTACAAAAAAATTAGCCGGGTGTGGTGGGGGGCGCCTGTAGTCCCAGCTACTTGGGAGGCTGAGGCAGGAGAATCATTTGAACCCTGGAGGCGGAGGTTGCAATAAGCCGAGATCATGCCACTGCACTCCAGCTGGGCAACAGATCGAGACTCTGTCCCCCACCAAAAAAAAATTTGGTGGGCATGATTGTGCATGCCTGTCATCCTAGTTACTTAGGAGGCTAAGGTGGGAAGATAGCTTAAGCCTAGGAGTTTGAGACCACAGTGAGCTATGACCTCGCCACTGCACTCCAGCCTGGGCAAGAGAGAGCGAGATGCTGTCTCTTAAAAAAAAAAAAAAAAAGACTATTTGAGTAGATAAAAAAAAACAAGACCCAACTACCCAACTATATGTTATTGTTGTCCACAAGAAACCTACTTTAGAAATAAAGACACAGATAAATTAAAAGGACAGAAAAAGATATACCATGCTAACACTAATTGATAAGGCTGGAGTAACTATATTAATGTCAGACAAGTAGATTTCAGAGCAAGGAAAATCATCAAGGATAAAGAGAGACATCACATAAATTATAAAGGGGTCAATTACCCAGGAAGACACAACAATCCCATGTGTACGTGCCTAACAACAGGGCATCAAAATATATGAGGCAAAAACATATATAAATGTTTTTAGAAATAGACAAATCCACGATAATAGCTGGAGATGTCAACACCCCTCTATCAGTAACTGACAGATCCAGCAAGCAGAAAATCAGGAGGATATAGTTCAACTGAATAGTACCATCCATCAACTGGATGTACTAACATTAATAGAACACTTCCTCTAACAACAGCAGAATATACATTCTTCTCCCACTTGTATAGAACATTCACCAAATAGACCACATTCTGGGCCATATGACACACCTTAACAAAGGTAAAAGAATAGAAATCATACAAAGCATGCTCTCAGACCATAATGGAATTCAACCAGAAATCAGTAACAGAAAGATAGCTGGAAAATCCCCAAGTACTTAGAGATCTAAAAACACACTTATAAATAAACACAGGAGTCAAAAAAGTAGTCTCAAGAGAAAGTTAAAAAATATATATTTTGAACTAAAGAAAATGGCTGGGCGTGGTGGCTCACATCAGTAATCCCAGCACTTTGGGAGACCAAGGCAGGAGGACTGCTTGAGCCCAGGAGTTTGACGCTGCAGTGAGCTATGACTGTGCCATTGCATTTCAGCTCAGGCAACAGAGACCCTGTCTCTAAAAAAGAAAATGAAAATACAACTGCTGTGTAATAAGGAATTTGGCTGGTCTTTGTCCCTAGAGCTCTTGGGTCACTAGGTGCATTGTAAATGAGCAGTAAGATTTTAAAAGGCATCTTTTTTCCTGAGCAGCAATTCTCAACAATGGGCTTAAAAATCTTCAGTAAATCATGCTGTAAACAGATGTGCTGTCATCTAGGCTTTGTTCTTCCATTTACAGAGCACATGCAAAGTAGATTTAGCATAATTCTTAAGGGCCCCAGAATTTTCAGAATGATAAATGAACACTGGCTTCAGAAATTACCAGCTGCATTAGCCTCTAACAAGAGAGTCAGCTTGTCCTTTGAAGCTTTGAAGCCAGGTACTGACTTCTCTTTGCTAGCTATGAAAGTCGTAGATGGCATCTTTTTCCAATAGAAGGCTGTTTCATCTACATTGAAACTCTGTTGTTTAGTTTAACTACCTTCATCAATTATCTTAGTTATATTTTCTGGAGAACTTGCTGCAGCTTCTACATCAGCATTTGCTGCTTCACCTTGCAGTTTTGTTAGGGTTGTGGCTTCTTCCCTTAAACCTTATGAATCAATCTCTGCTAGCTTCCAACTTTTCTTCTGCAGCTTCCTCACCTCTATTACCCTTCACAGAGTTGAAGAGAGTCTGGGGCCTTGCTTTGGCTTAAGGGAATGTTGTGGATGGTTTGAACTTCTATCCAGATTACTAAATTTTCCTCCATATCAGCAGTAAGGCTGTTTCACTTTTTTCTCATTTGTGTGTTCACTGGAGTAGCACTTTTGATTTCCTTCAAGAACTTTCCCTTTGCATTCACAAGTTAGCCAATTGGTGTAGGAGGCCTACCTTTCTACCTATCTCAGCTTTCAACATGCTTTCCTTATAAAGCTTAATCATTTCTAGCTTTTGATTAAAGTGAGAGATGTGTGATTCTTCCTTTCATTTGAACACTTAGAGGCCACTGTATGGTTATTAATTGCCTAAATTCAATATCATTGTGTCTCAGAGAACAGGGAGGCCTGAAGAAAGGGAGAGAGATAAGGGAAGAGGCAGTGGGTGGAGCATTCAGAATACACAAAACGTTTATCCATTAAGTTTGCCATCTTCTATAGGTGCAGTTTGCGGCATCTCAACACAATTACGATAGTGATGTCAAAGATCACTGAGCACAGATCACCATAATGATATAATAATACAAGTTTGAAATATTGCAATAATTACCAAAAATGTGACCCAGAGACAAAGTAAGCACATACGGTTGGAAAACTGGTGCTGATAGATTTGCTCAGCACAGGCTGACCAGAAACCTTCAATTTGTAACACAGCATCTGCAAAGGGCAAGAAAGTGAAGCATGATCAAATAAGGCATGCCTGCATTAGAGTTTCAGGGCTGGTTCATCCACTATCACTGCTGGTGTAGAGCTGAGTTCACCGGCGGGCATAATGGGTGGTTGAGAAGCAGGCTGAAGGAGAGCTAGCACTCCCAGCAACCCCAGCTCTAGCTTTCCTATACAGTAACTGTTTATTTATTTACAAAAAGTTTCTGTAGCAATAGGGTCTTGCTGTGTTGCCAAAGTTGGTCTCAAACGCTGGTCTTGAACTATCCTCCCCTCTCAGCCTCCCAAAGTGAGGAGATTATGGGTGTGGGCCACCACACCTGGCCCAGAGTGACTGTTTAGTGTTACCTGTTTGCTTCGTGAAGAAATAAATCTGCAATTCAAACATGGAAAGATGTGCAAAATCTTTGTTTGCTTGGGGAAAAGAATTACTTAATAGATAGAATTTTGCTTTATATTTATTTTGACAATCTTACTAACATTAATTTGCTTTATAGGTACCTATACACAAATTCTTATCCCCTTGTGGGTTAGAAACTTTAATTAGTATAAGACTATGCACTCTGCTGTGTGTATGTGTTTAAGCATCACAGAAAAATACATTCCACGGGCTGGGCACCATGGCTCACGCCTGTAATCCCAGCACTTTGCGACACCGAGGCGGGCGGATCACGAGGTCAGGAGATCGAGACCATCCTGGCTAACACGGTGAAACCCCATCTCTACTAAAAAAAAATATTAGCCAGGTGTGGTGGCAGGCGCCTGTAGTCCCAGCTACTTGGGAGGCTGAGGCGAGAGAATGGTGTGAACCCAGGAGGTGGAGCTTGCAGTGAGCCAAGATCGAGCCACTGCAATCCAGCCTGGGTGACAGAGCGAGACTCCGTCTCAAAAAAGAAAAAAAGAAAAGAAAAGAAAAGAAAAATGCTCCATGGATGAATGTGGGGCAGGTATCAGTGGTTTTACTTGTATTACACTGTGAAATTCAAAGGCAAAGAAAATGGTATTAAAACCACATTCTTTCCCTCATATTATATGATTCTATTTATATAAAATGTACAGAGTAGGCAAATCTATAGAGACAGAAAAAATTAGGTGGTTGCCTGAGGCTGGGGACTAGAGGGTGAGGGCTAACAGGTATCTTTCTTGGGTAACAAAAATATTCTAAAATTGACTGTGGTGATGGATGTATAACTCTGTGAATATACTAAAGGCCATTGAATTGTATGCTTCAAATAGGTAAATTGTGTGGTATGCAAATTATAGTTCGCAAAAGTTGTTAAAAGAAAACAAACTTGCTGTTGATATATCCCACTGTGGATTTAAAAATGTTTAATTTAAATATACATTAAAAACACAAGTAGCTGACAGATGTTAAGAGTCAATGATAAGAATAAGGGCTATAGAATATAGATAAAAGCCAGGTGGGCTGGCCATTTAATTGTATTGTAGTATAAAAATATTTTATAAAAATTCAGTCAGCACTGAAGCTTACAAGTTTTACATATAATTTTGAGTACCTGGAGTGGATGAAAACTTATAAAGTTAAGATGATCTTATCAGTAGAAAAGATATTCTAAACCATTTTAGCCCAAAGAAGCATTTTGATTGCCTAATTTAACTTTGCAAAGGAGAAGTAAATCTTATGCTGGTCTCTGTAAACCTCACAGCTGGAACATTCTAACAGCACCTTGCAGTTTCCAGTGATCAAAGTAAGTTACTTTATATACTAAACTAAGAATTTCATAATAGAAATAATGCAACACCAGGGGGTGCGGTTATCATGAAATAATTACACTCCTGAGAGATTACAGGCACAAGGCTGTACCCCAGGAGTGTGATTATCCCATGATAAGCACATCCACTGAAATTGCCTTATTGCAAAAATAATCTCTATTCACTGGTGAGACATTATTCAATAGGTGATTTTTTTTTAAATGAAAAGACTTTTTTTGTAGCTTGAATCAGCAAGTAGATTAGAAAATTGGTCAGTTTATTTTTCATTGCATTCAAATTCAGAACACAACATCATTATTTGCTTTCCTATTTCATACAGAATTTTGATTTTGATTTTGAGAAATCTTTGAGAGTTTCTATTAGCCTTAGTTAAGTACTACTGCTAAATTTAAGTCAAACTTTAAAGGCATTAATTGAGCAATTCAATTTTAAATAATTTACTTCTATATACAGTTTTTAATTCTTCTAAAACAATGTTCATTTAAAAAACTTACAAATGTAATGTACCTTCACTAATGGAATTACAGGTAAGCCAAAAAGATGAAATTAAAAGTCGCAAGTAATCCTACCACCCAGACACAACCACTGTTAATATTTGTCTATCTGCTTCCAATCCTTTTTCTAAAAGTATCTGTCTCTCTGTCTACATGTCTACCTAAAGATACAAAGAGAAACACAAATGTAACTACTGTTTCATAACCTGCTTTTCTTATTTGACCAAAGGTTGTAAACAATGTCCATATCATTAAGAAATCTTCATATCATTTAATGGGATAATATTCCACTGTAATAATATTCTATAATTACTCACTTAATATCATTTTATTAGATATCTAGGTGTTCTTTCTCTATTTTTTTTCTCTGTAGCCCAGGCTGGAGTGCAGTGGCACAATTTCAGCTCACCGCAACCTCTGCCTCCCAGGTTTGAGCGATTCTCGTGCCTCAGCCTCCCGAGCGGCTGGGATTACAGGCGCCACCACCATGCCCAGCTAATTTTTATATTTTTAGTAGAGACAGGGTTTCTCAATGTTGTCCAGGCTGGTCTCAAACTCCTGACCTCAGATGATTTGGCTGCCTTGGCCTCCTGAAGAGTTGGGATTACAGGTGTGAGCCACCGAGCCTGGCCTCTCTTTTACTGTAATATTATATACAATCCTTTGTGACTGAATGTTTGAACATATCCATGATTATTTCCTTAGGGTAGATTCATGACTTTGTAATAAGTAAAACATAATTTAAAGAAACAGAAAAACGTACTTTGCTCCCAAATCGTCAATTGTTCTTACATATAGTTTAAGCTGATGGTTCTCAACCTTGAT